>NW_003315472.1:0-33580 GCF_000151505.1 Trichophyton verrucosum HKI 0517
AAAAAAAAAAAAAAAAAAAAATTGACTTATATGTTATCGTAGCAAACCATAAGATAGACAGTCGCTGGAGTACCTTTAATGGCAAGCATCATGGCATGGTCGATATCTTCTACTGGCAAGTTTATGGTTTGCTAATTATCGTAGCAGTGTTGTGGCTTGATTATCAATTCATTAGATATATTTGTGAGCACAGTCGAAACTATAATCAAACAGCAACGCCTATGTGATGACCCCCTATTCCGTGCTAATGCTGCCCAAGAGATCAAATGAAAAGTCACAAATAAGCAGCGTGTCTAGACCTCCTCCGAAGACTCACCAGTGCGCTTTCCATCAAATACGGAGAATGTCGCAAAGGCAAGGATTAGAGATAAAATGCCTACCGAGGTATTAGTAGGGAGGATAGTAAGGATTTGACAAAGGTATACTCACAGAATACAAAATTCATGTAGTAGTAGCCCACCAACTCGGTCAAGGAGCCCGCCAGAATAGGCCCGATGACCAATCCAAGACTGAAAGCTACCTCTGTCATGGAGGAGATTCTAGAGTTACCGCCATGCTCCCCGAATATTTTCGGATTTTTAATCTGCATCTCATTCACCGCAACTAGAGGTAAAGGCTCGTTAGTGATATGAAGAAAAACCGTGACAGGGAGCTTTTCGTCCACGTACTAGTCATCTGGACAACGCCAGCTCCGCGGATCAAAGTGTAGACAATTCCGACCCCTGTGATTGCAGACACAAATATGGCCGGGCCATTATTATCGGCGCCGGCCCAGGGGAAATTACTGTCCCCAGGAACACCCATGAGCCATAGCAGCGGAGCCAGAAATGCCCAACCTATAGCCGTAGGGAATTTGAGCCCTACCCGGTCACGGAGCCAGCCAACCGGAGCACCAAGGAGCATGCTAGGTATCTGCATGGCAAGGAACATCATTCCAACGGGCAAACTGCCCCAGTTGAATATCCTGCTTAGATGAAGCGGAAGAGTTGCGTTAAATCCAGCTACGACTGAAGATGCGCATATGACGCTCGAAAGGCCTATCACTACTCGCATATCGCGCAGAGCCGTGACGTAAAAATTATGGGATGATACCGGTTCTTCAGCAGCAGCCTTAGGTGATCCATCGGTACCAGATGCTTCGTTGCTGTTTCCGCGTGATTGAAGCAAGGAAGTCTCTTCATTAGCTAGGGTATCGGTCTGATGATTCTGTGCCGAGTCATGGTGTCCCTCAGGCTGTTTTCTTACTTCAATCATGAGCAGACGGGCAACAATATCGAGGAAAATGACGATTAGAGGAACGGACCAAGTAGCCCAGTATCCCACAAGTTCCAACAGGGAGCCAGCAATCACCGGTCCGAATATGACGCCGGCCATGACAAAGGACATCGAGAGACCCATGGTCTTCCCTATGTTGTCCATTCCAACATTATCCACCATTGTAGCGAATCCAACAATCCATGTGGCAGAGCCGGCAATTCCCTGTAGGATTCTGCCTACAAAAAGTCCCCAGACTAAGAGCCCATGTTAGCAACATGCTCTCTCTCAGTGCTCTCTCTCAGGATGAACGTAATAATTAGGCTTACCGGAAGGGGAACAGGCAACGAGTGCCGTCCCAACGGCGCATGCTGCCAAAGCTATCAATAGCGGCACCCTCCTATTTGGCGTCTTATCTGCAAAATGGGCAATAATGGGTGCCGCGACCAAAGTCATGAAGCCATGGATAGCGAGGAGGGACGAGGTGAGACTCTGTGTTTGCGACGGGTCGACATGCAGACGGACCTCCAGCATGTAGCCCAGGATAGGGACGATAAAGCCATAAAGAAAGGTTTCTACAGAGGATAACAATGCACTACGTTAGAAACAAGTCAAGGTGAGCCGCGGGAAATAAGGGAATCACTAACTACTTACCAGCGAATAAGGCCAGAACTACAATGGAAAGCATAAAGGACTTGGAGGACCGCCATCGGTAGCCCCAGGGCTTCTGGCAGTCCATCGCCATCACGCCAACTCGGCCACGGACACAAGGGGATCCAGTTCTCGTCCGAGCAAATATGTGCAGGGTGTCGGATACAAGGCGTCTATCAAACGTTTTAAGGGAAAATTCTGAGATATAGCCAAAAACCAGCAGCAAAAAGCAACTAAGGATCTACAAGGGGCTCCGGATATGATGGCCAAGGGTAACTTCGTATGATCGTCTCTGATAACGAGGAGGAGAGGGAGATGGAGGGGTTATCCGTTCGACATCGAGCAGCGAATTCCCCCGAGGAGACACACCAAGGTCGAGTCGATATCGGCCAATGCCTCCGGGAAACCCCCCTGTTGGTGATCGATATAACCTCGGTAGCCGCAACAATCTTACATGCCTTGACGGGTCTGCGGCCTCTGCGTCTCCACGAATTAGGTTACACCATTCCCGGAACCGTGGATACGGGTGACGGCTCACCTTTCCTCCTTGGTCATATTGCATTTTATGAGCAGGGGATGGCTGCGACTCAGGGCTGCACGGATGCAAGGGATACAGGGTTTAAGGAGGGGCGGCGATTGCGACCGACACGGCGGGGTGCGATCGTCTGGAAAAGGTCAAAGCGACAGAGCACTATCTTGAAATACACTGATACTGAGCACACGAGCCAAATTGACCCTCCATGGCCGAAGAATCAACCAGCCGTTGTTTGGCTTGACTCGACTTGACTTCGACTTTCAAGAAAAGAAAAAAAAATTACAAAAATAAACAAGAGAATGATGAGTAAGCCAAATGATGACTAATCACCTTAAACGGGATGGCTCTACTTTTATCCGCAACCCTATTTTGACGTCATCAAATCTGCATCAACGACTTTAACAACATCGACAGTTAAAGATGAAAAAGACCATTTGGACAGCTATGGGTGCTTGAGTGTCTATATATATATAACACTAAGGTGGTTGGTGTTCTGAGTATATATCCAATGTATACCCTACGAAGTGGGAGATACCAATACCCCCAATACAAAGCTCATGCAAAATCAAATTCAGTATGACGCGCCGTCTGCTGTTAATAAGCCGACGTCAACGATAGAGCTATACGCCTCTCGCCGTTGCTTAAGCCACATCTTAATCTAATATACCATCAGAATTAACCAGTTGTAATAGTTTCCTGTTCAACTATCTCTCTATTCCCTATGACGCTCCACGGACCACACTGCTCGCTCCCATGGTTCAGATATCAATATTTATGGTACTCAAATGGGGATTTGAAAGTGACTACTAAACTCGGCAAGTTTGCTGACGTCTACGTGTTCTGACGTTGTGTGGTGTCGTTGTCGTCACAGCTGTGGTTTTTGTCTATTTAAGCGCTTCCCTCCGCGTGCCAACTCCTTTTTTCTTTTCTTTCTTCTTCGTCTTTTTCTCTATCTTTTTTCTATTGCGAGTGCGTTCTTTATACCACTAAGAGTTGCTGACTCCATCAGCTGCCATTAATTATTGCTTCTAGCGGGCAGGCGTTTTGGTGTCCATGAGTCGTCGCGCCTTCTTCACTTTATTCCAAACATTGCTTCCAGCTTCTTTATTCTTCTATTTATTCTTGAAGACTCCCACTTCTTTAGCATCATATCCATCTCCTATACTACCCTTGGTCAGAATATTCCTGTCATCAAAATGGCACAACCCTCAGCGAAAAGCCCAGCAGTGCTCACGGCTTCAGAAGATAGCCTGCCGCCGTGTATCCTACCCGAACTTGGCAAACTAAGGATGTCCAAGGGGTTCTATCGGCAGAAGGAATATACTCTTACGATGCTTCCTCTGGATATCATCCTTTTGATTGCTGACCACTTGCACTCTGTCGATCGCACCATGCTCTGGCTGACGTGCAAAACCTTCCATGACTCGATACCCATGAAAGGTTACCATCCCATCGCCTGTCCTTCTGCGCGCGTCAGGGCCATGCGCCTGTTATACGACTCTCCTCTCCTCCCCTACTTTGGGCACAACAGCAAGTTCCTATGTATGACGAGAAGCAGACGGAATGTCAGAAAGGCTGTAGAAAAGTTTCAGAAGTGCAGCCTCTGCAACTTCTTCTCAAAAATGGGGAAAAACATACAGTGCCCGTTTCACCCACCAATCGACAAGGGCCTGTATTCATTTCCCCATTTTCGATCACTAACTCATGAGGATCGGGTAATGCGCAAATTGACGAGTAGCAGCTCTCTAACCCTGCAATCATACATCAAGGGTTGTCTACCGAGAGTGTTGGACAAGCTAGGGTCTTGCAGCATCAGTTGTGAAAAGGCTGGGTTTCCAGTATCATGGGACAAGGAGTTAGAGAACATGGAGAAGCTCTATAACTCTCAGATCCGTGACCGCCAACAAATGCTCGGTATCGGACGGAGTTCTCACCATCATGAACCCACCAAATGGAGGAATGAGAACTGGCGCATCAACTTCGCAGACTCCAATATCTGGGTCTTCTTCCTTTGCAATCACTGCATGAACATTTTGCCAAATAATTCACCAATGCGTGGCGCCTGTATCTTCTGCGGCTGCTCCGATTGTGGCATGTCTAAGCCGAAGTTCCTTCGGGTTTGTGTGCCTGGAGAACGTCCACGCTTCATTATACTAGGTCAAATCGCTTTCTTCCCGCGGAAATAGACTGGGCTGGTGTAAGCATGTTCTGAAAATATTAGCAGGATCTTGGTGAAATGGACTGGCGTTTGGCGTCCTGGGTTGGGGTATATTTTTCCTTTACTCATGTACTCTCATGTTCTTACGTAGAGAATTTAAAATACCATTGATACATTCCTGCGCCATATTGGCAATTCTACTTCTCGTCAACTATGCTGTACCGATGGTCATGTTTACTTCCAACACTATTATATGAATTGTCTGTCATGTACAACAGGTGAATATATTTGCAAAGCAACGCTGTCATCAAAGGAATGTAAAAAATATAGCCATAACCACAATATATCTCATATTACCTTTCCATCACATCAAATCGATCAATCATCCCACAAGTACATCCTCTCCATCTAAATTCCTAGCTGATCTCACAGTCCATCTTTCCTAACTCTTGTCGTCGAAGTCAAACGTGAGTTGTTTCGCTATAGAAGCAATTTAAACCTTGCACTGGTTGTAGAGAGGGACCTCAGAGCACAAAGCTGGTGGTGGCAGGGTCCAGTCGTTGCAGAGGGTGTTGCAAGCAGTGTTCTGTGGCACGAAAACGAGGAACTCGTAGTTCTTGAATGGCAGACGGAACTGCTTGGTGATGTCGTTGTTGTTAGGGCTCGCCTTGTAGCCAGCACGGCAGGCGCAGTGGAAGGTAGATCCGGTATTGATGCAAGAGGTGGTGATGTCACAGAAGTTCTTGCCAGAGACTGGGTTGCAGGTACCGCAGACTGGAGGAGAGTTGCGGTTGGCAAGGCTCTGGGGGAGGGCGGCAGCCAAAAGGGAGGTGCTGGCCAACAGGATGGAGGCGGTGGTGAAAAGGTTGAACTGCATCTTGATAGGTTGGTTTTTTAAATTAATCGATTAAATAAATCAATTTGTTGCTTGATTGAACTTCTTGCTTCGATGTTTTTGTGCTTGAGTGCTGAATGATATTTCTCAGATGTGGGGAGCTCGATGCTGCCTTTTATATCTTTCCATGAGCACTCTCTTGCTCAGCCCCATGAGGGCTCTTAGGGAGGTAACCTGGGAGCTGTCTCACTTCAGCAGCCGGTATTTGCCCCATAGTCAATGCTACCTTGCGGGGCCCAAGGGAGGGTGGAAGGTATCCGGCTAGCTTGGTAGGTTTTACTTCCCTGAGTGGCTGCATGGCGAGGCAATATCCCAAAGGTGCCTAATCCTTCCTCCTCCAAGAAGTTATGTAGGTCGTATAAACTAGCGTTTTGTGCCTCTGCAAAAAGAGAAGCACACCTAAATATGAACCACGTTCACTCCTGATACGGGAGTGATCTCGCATGGCGAGAGCTGGCAAAGAATGCAGCTGCAGAGGAACTGCTCCTTCATAGGCCTGAGAGCCAACAGCGGTAAACAGCCAAATTATCCATCGATGTTTTGGCAAAGCTATTATTAGTAACACTAGACCAACAGCATTAGCCAAGCTCACGAAGAGTCTAGTCAAGCCGTTGCCTTAAAGAAGAATGGTTGATAGGGTTTCCGGCTTGGAATTAGAATCGAAAGCTCTCGTCCTTCATCAACCGTGGTATCCTGTAAAACCACCCCCAAAGCAGAGTTTGGTTTGGTGAAGATCAGGCCCATTCTGATATCACCATCGAACGAATCTAGAAATTGGATAGATATGATCAACAAAGACCAAACCGTGTTATTCATCTTATTCTGGCGTATCAAGGGCATCTTGACCATGGATGAATGAAGAGGCTTAAAATCACTTGTTTTAGCCTCCATCTAGGCCAACATTCTCGCTGGGGTTGTGATACGTGAGAAATCCAGTTTCATCCCTAAAGCACAGTCAATGCCAGGGAGAATCCTTGCGCCCACATGGGTATTGAATATCTTTATCTGAACGATCTAGAATCCCAAGCTTGTCAACTGCAAACGGTTCGCCATTGGTGCCAGCGAACGTTCAACAGCTTTGGATCTGGCTGCACTGCGCTGCGTAGGCGAGAGTCAGATATACCGACAACGCCGTATAACATGCAGCCCACTGTCTGGCTGGCTGTGTCACCATGGCCGGAGAGTTAGAATCATACGACTGTAGCTTCGGTTTCTTCTTCCAGGCCATCATAGTCAGATATCTGAATGGTCACCGACCCGAGTGCTGCAAACGCCTTTTCTCGTTTGACCCAAATGCTAATGGCGAACCTGCCAGCTCGCCCGCTCCTCATTCGCTGAGTTCCGTATGGCAGAAGCCATGGATGGCTGGGAAAACATATGGCGCTGAGACATCTCGCTTGCTCGGGCGTATTACCTGCCTGGCGAGGTGAAAAGAAAGTTGGGACGATGAAGTCATCGCAAGCGAAGAGTCGGGACTAGTTCGGCCTTAGCGTGCATCGACACTCCGGGGTAACCAACCCTGTTGTGATATATCCATGAGGAACGGAGTAGTTATTAGGAACTGTGTTATGTTTCGGGTAGTGCTATGAATAGACATAATGTTCAGCCCTCGCTAGGGATCCAGCTTAGAAGCGTGATGGGATGTTCAACGGCTTCTTTGGCTCCATGGAAGCTCGTATACGGAGTACGGGGAATGGGGAAACGAGCAGCCAGCATAGCATGCATGTAAGACATCGGTATTAGCTCGCGATGCAAGAAGCTGCTGTAGGATACTCCGTATTGGGTAGAGAAGGCCCTTGATCCCTGGACGTCGCATTGTAGAGAATCATCATTCTTTACTGCTTCATCGGAAAGAAAGGAATTTAGTCAAGGATGCACTTGAGAAGCATTAAAAGCTAGGGCTCATTAAAGGACTAGATTTATCGAACCGTACGCTATTGTTTTGAAAATTCGTTATAATTTATATGAAATCCTACAAATCCATAGCATCGCCATCCCCAGCTTCAATGAAAACAAGCCGAGTGCCGTTTCCACTGACTTGCCAGACCTGTAGGAAGTATACAAGTTAATAAGGAGGGTACAAGCGAAAACCGGAGTATAAATGTTGCACTTACACTAAGTTCCGCGTATTCATCAATTGCCTGGCTGAGTTGGTCATCTGTGAATCCTTTCGCAACCACTCGTTCCCGGATCCTCTTCATGCTGAGAGTTCCTTCATCTTCGTCACCGATAGCAGCCGCACCACTCTCCCTCATTGCACAAATGAGGTTATAGATCTTGCTGGTAGGGCTGTGATCCATACCCGTTTGCGAGTCCTGGTGTAAGCTGGATTTACTAACTTCGATCAGTCGGAGGGCCTCATCGATATCCTCAGTGACAACACGCTCGCTGAATCGGAGTCGGGCCAGAGCCTGAGAAAGGCGAAGGACGCCCAGCAAGGTTCGCGGCGTGACGTGGGTGAATTGTTTTTTGCTTCCTTCTTCTTGCTTTTGCTGTTTGCGCATACGGACATATGCACCCACCATATATTCTGAGACACTCTTCGGTACCACAGGGCGGAATGTTCGCGCTTTTGCAATGTATTGTCGTACTTCAGCAGGAGTGAAGACTACTTCATCAGCACTGGTCTCAGGGTGTTTGTTGTGCATATGTACATAGGCAACATGGCTGGCAAGTTCTTCGTCAGCGTCACGGGAGGGGGTGTCAAGCATGAGGAACAGAATATCAAAACGAGACAGAAGCGCGGCGGGGAGGTTGATGTTCTCAACAGGTGAGACTCGGGGATTATACCGTCCGTACAGCGGATTGGCAGCTGCAAGAATGGAGGTGCGAGCATTGAGTGTGGTTGAGATTCCGGCTTTAGATATCGAGATTGTTTGTTGCTCCATAACTTCGTGGATAGCAGTCCTATCTCCGTCATCCATCTTGTCAAATTCATCGATGCAGCAAATACCGTTATCTGCGAGAACAAGGGCGCCCCCCTCAAGAACCATTTCATCTGTGACAGGGTCACGCATCACTGCCGCTGTCAGACCAACACCACTGCTTCCTCGTCCAGTGGTGTAAATGGCACGAGGAGCTACCTTGGTGATATATTTCAAGAGTTGGGATTTCGCAACTCCAGGATCACCCATCAGGCAGATGTTTATATCACCACGAATCCGCATTCCATCTCCCATTTCCTTTGTCACACCACCGATTAGAAGAAGTAGCAGGGCCTTCTTAACGTCGAGATGGCCATAAATTTCCGGAGCTATCGAACGTGACAAGTACTCATACATGTTACCCGAGCTCGCATGTCTAGTAATCTTTCTCAGGGTTACTGGGTCCATGACAAGGTGGTCGTAGGCCTTTTTATGTTGTGTAATATGTTGGGCTTCGAGATAGGTATCAGTGAGAAGACCGGCTTTGATGGCCCGGAAACCTGTGTAAGGGGTGGGAAGGAAAATTCCGGCAATATCAACATTGTCTCCTGGACTCAACTGTCGGACCAGGCTACCCATCAGGTGTACTGTCAGTGTGCGAGGGATGTGTCCAATAGGTACTTGGTCTGCCATCTCCTGTATCTTGGCCTCCTGAAACGGGACAAACTTTGAGGCTCGCGTGGAAAAAAACAGCTGGCCCTTGCTGTTGTTCTTTTTGCATTCTTCCGACAGACATTCCGTTAGTGGGAGAAACTGCTTGGTGGTGATCGGCTGAAATACTTCAGAGCCACAACGGTCACAGGTATATGCGTTGATCTTGACAGAGGGTTTGACATCGGAAACTCTGGTAGTGATGCCACGAACTGTGATTAATTTTCCAAGCTGCGCTCCACGAACATCTCTGACTGCAAAAGCCTTTGCTTTCGGGTTACTGCTTGATCCAGATGGAGTGATTGGTTTGATGTTAAGTGTGTATCTCCTGGTAAGCTCTGGCGGGAATGTGGATGCCTGCACGTCGGCATCTGGGTCCGCTTCTAAATTCAGGTCCAGAGTTTCGTTCCGTCGTCCACGCTGAGAGACTATAACATCAATTACATCATCCTTAAATCTAGGAGCATAAGTCAATATGAGCTCATGTGCCTCTAGCGCCATAAGGGTGTCTGTACTAACGTTACTTCTGAGCTTTCCTTGGGCATTATGTCATCAATTGCTTCCGAAATCACATCAATGTATCGCTTCGCATTATTCGTAATTCGTTCTGCAAGGTCTGAATATGGCCCCTCGGGTGCAGATTTCATGAACTGGTAAAGGCACATCGATTAGCCTTCCAACACTCAAACGACGGGTATAAACACCACGTCTGGGGTTGACTGTACTTTATCCAAGTCGTCCAACTCTATGACGATGTGATTCTTCGTTCTGTCTGCAATCTCTTGCAATAGCGCCATATATTTAAGCTTCGGTTCACGTCGCTCTCTCGTCGTTTGCCCATTCTCTTCACCGTCCTCGTCCATTTCATCCAGGGCGTCAAGATCATCTTCATCAATGTTGAGACCTGAAATCGCTTCTGTCGCAGATGCCTCCGAGGCAGACTGGCTGGACTTGAAGTTTTGAAGAAACTCTTTGAGCACAGTCTTTTCCTCCTCGTAGTTGATCTGGAGGCGGAGGGGAAAGAGCGCCATTTTCGCACGCGTTCAGGACAGCAGTCTATAGGGAAGCTCACGCAGGGATACCGAAGGGGAGAGTACAGTCAAAGTAAAACAAGCCAAATTCCCGGCCAGTCGTAATGAGAGTGCGCTGCCAATTGCTAGACTGGCTGCAACCTTTCAAGCGACGACTTTGCGACTTTGCGGTTTTTGATGCTTGAAATCGCGAAGGTCGAAACTCAAACAAACTCAAAGTTAAGCGCGCGGGAACGCGAGCCAGAAACGCGACGCGTTAATATATCCAAACTAGGGTTAGCTTCGCTGACAAACAAATTGATGACTCAGTCGGCGTGGATAAACGCTCGGTCCGAAGCGTCGGCTTTTCGGAGTCGGAAAATCTATTTTTGCTCGGGATCACGGGTTTCCCGCGTGCTTCAGAAAGTAAAAAGAAAGCTGGAGAAAGCCGCAAAAGCTCGCCGTCGCGCCGAAAGACAGCAAATACGCGGACTGACGGACTGGCAGACGAAGGGAGAAGGATGCATTGCAGTCTCTGGCCTGTTTGATGATACCAGCTTTTTGTGCAGTCCCTTAACTGGCCCAGGTTGTCTCGTTTTTTTGCGTTGTTTCCTCTAGTTTCCTGTATACAGCTATGGCTCCCAGCAAGAGGACCCCAACTTTGGCGGAGGTTGCCCTGGTACCCCTGAAGAGCTGCCTGGTCAACCTGCCCTCGCCGCTGGTTTCGTTGCTTGTCAATGCAAATACCGTAAGTAAAATGAAATTCTACGACTTGCGACGGATCGCTAATTGCTGTGAATTAGCCTGCGCAAAACGTTATTGTCGAGCTACAGCACCGTGGTAAACCTACATCCGCCTCCGATCCTGGGAAGAATGGACAACCAGTGCAGAGGTCAACGCATGTTGGTTGGACGGGTATGCCTAGCAAGAGGAAGCTGGCACCGGTTGTAACACGGGACGGTATCAATGGCACAAGGGGGCAGCCAAAGGACCAGGATGTGGCCGTGTTGGAAATTGATTCAACCTTTGGAAGGGTACTGGGCTTGAGTGACGGACAAAAGGTATACAGATATCCCATGTTCCCTTTCACTGTTGGAGATATAAGGGTTTAATTGACACCAATCTTTAGGTTGGTGTGCTTCTACACTTGGATCCGCCGATTGCCCATACAGTCAACATCGAACCATTGACCCCAGCGGACTGGGAGAGTATGTAATTTAGAATGTGGAATATGTGGGTATACTAAACTGACCATTCTTGTCCACAGTCATCGAATTACATGCCAACTTCCTGGAGCTCAATCTCCTTTCTCAAATCAGGGCACTTCCCAACCCTGCTTATACACCGTCTGCCGGACAAGCAGAGCACACGCATCCGCTCACCTTACACCTGTCACCCACTTCTACCGCGAATATAACCGTCACATCGCTGACTCCACCAGCTCCGTCATCATCTCCTTTTGCAAAAATTTCACCCGATGCAGAAGTCATTGTTGCACCCAAGGTCCGCCCGAAAACTGGAAGGTCATCTCAGAGTGGAAATCGGAGTACTGCCAGCACCGGCCGCAGAAGCCAGGGAGCAAGAAGTGTGAGCAGTGTTCAGAGACCCCGAAGTAGTCAATCAGAGTCGTCATCACGAGGCGCACTTTTCTTGCGGGCAGTAGACCGGAAAGCCGCCGTCAACTGGTTTGACGAGGATGCCGAGGCAGAGAAGGATGAAGGGCTAAAGGTGTGGATTGACCGCGATGTTTTGTCAAAGAACGAGCTACGAGGGGTTTCCTGGGCTTGTGTGTCAATTGTACGACCAGCTGCACTACAGGCACCCGTTGATCCACAGCACCAGGCTCAGCAGAAGGAGCTGATTTCGCCTGAAGCTGGAAGCATCTCACGAAAACTTGTGGCCAGACTTCTCCCTTGGGATGAGAGCCCTGATACCGAGCATATCGCTTTGTCTTCGCTCTTGTGTTCCGCCTTGGAGTTTGATGGCATGGTCGGCGGCCTCGTCCGCGTAGAGGCTGCTCCACCTCCAATTCAGAAGCCAGCAGTGAAAACACTTAAGCTGTTTCCCTTCGGCACAGATTTATCTAAAAAGAAAGAGGGCTTCAGGTTCGGTGGCGATTCAGCCAGCGCTCGGGATGCCTTTGTTGTACGTTTGAAGATGGTATACGGGAGTCCTGGGTCTGATAAGGGCATTTTGAGCGGCCCAATTACAGATGGAATGTTCCTCCCGAAGCTAGACGATCAAATGAGAACGCTAGATTTTGATGGAGGGATGGTCAAGTTTGACCCTCCAGTAGATGGAAACTCAGTCGATGCTAAACCAGCGTTTGCCTGGATGCTTGGATCCGAAGGCAAAATCGCCATTGAAGTGCAGGCAGCAATACCCAAGCCGCCAAACCTCTCATTCCAACCTATACCAGCCGACGAAGTTTTGCCTACTGAGATCCCCAAGCTAGTAGGTATCAAACCTGTTATTACAAACTGCATGTCAAACCTCACTCGGTCTTCATCGATTCTTCTCACTGGCGGACTAGGATCCGGCAAGACATCCCTTGCCTATCTACTTGCCCACCAATTGCGAGAAGATTACTTGTTTAATGTTACATACTTCCCCTGTCGAAAGCTGCTCAATGATGAGACCCGCATCTCCTCAATTAAAGAAACCCTGCGGCGGCTTTTCCTTTCTGCTTCTTGGTGCGCGAGACTCGGTGGGAACTCGGTTGTCATATTAGACGATCTGGACAAACTGTGCCCTGTCGAGACAGAACTCCAAGTCGGCGGCGAGAACGGCCGAAGCCGCCAAATCAGTGAGATTGTCTGCTCTACTGTCCGGGAATTCTGCTCTGCTTCGTCGCCAGTGGTGTTGCTGGCAACTGCACAGGCAAAAGAATCCTTAAACAACGTTATAATCGGAGGCCATGTTGTTCGAGAAATCATCAGCTTAAAGTCGCCCAACAAAGACGGGCGAAGATTGATTCTAGAGCAGCTGACGAAGGAGGATAAAACCTCTAGCCTACAGGGAGAAGTGAACGGCCATGCTCGCAACCCTAGCTCTTCATCCCAGGATTCCTGGCTCAACCCATCAAATCCTACATCACGACCAGGGTCGTCTGATCATTCTGACGGGTTCGTTTTGAGCAGAGACCTTGATTTCCTTGACCTAGCAGGCAAAACAGACGGCTATATGCCTGGTGATTTAGTATTACTGGTCTCCCGCGCCAGGAATGAGGCATTGATAAGCGCAGTTCAAGATACTACATCATCTTCAAGCGTCATCACTCTGGGCACAGAGGACTTTGACCGAGCATTGAAGGGATTCACTCCTGCGTCTCTTAGAAATGTTACTCTTACCTCCTCTTCGACCACTTTCTCAGCAATCGGTGGCTTGCATAGCACAAGAAACACCCTGCTTGAGACCCTGCAATACCCCACAAAATATGCCCCAATATTCTCCCAATGCCCGCTCCGACTCCGTTCTGGACTTTTACTTTACGGGTTCCCTGGATGTGGTAAAACGCTTCTTGCCAGCGCCGTTGCAGGAGAATGTGGCCTCAATTTTATCAGTGTGAAAGGCCCTGAGATCCTTAACAAGTATATTGGCGCCAGTGAAAAGAGCGTGCGTGATCTTTTCGAAAGAGCCGAAGCTGCTCGGCCTTGCATTCTCTTCTTTGACGAGTTTGACAGTATTGCACCGAAGCGTGGTCATGATTCCACCGGTGTGACAGACAGAGTCGTCAATCAGCTCTTGACACAGATGGACGGTGCCGAGGGCCTGTCAGGGGTGTATGTCCTGGCAGCGACCTCTCGACCAGACTTGATTGACCCTGCCTTGCTACGGCCTGGTCGTCTTGATAAGTCCTTGTTATGCGATATGCCCAACCACGCCGATCGCGTTGATATCATCCAAGCTCTGAGTGGAAAGCTAAAGCTCAGCGATGATGTGATGTCTCGGTTGTATGAAATTGCAGGCCGGACAGAAGGATACTCTGGCGCCGACCTTCAGGCCGTTGTATATAACGCCCACCTCGAAGCTATCCATGACGCTCTGGGAGACCGAACACCAGCTCCAGAAACCACAAAGTCCTCCAAGAAATCAAAATCATCCTCATCCGCCGAAAATAGTGAAACTTCCTCGAAATCCTCTCAAGCCAATAGACCCTTCATTCAATTCCTATACGATTCGAAAGAACATACTCTCGCCACTACCTCCAAGGGCGTGAGAAATACCGCTCTAGATCCGCCGGCTGTCATTGCAGCTAAAATCGAAGAACTCAAGAAAGCCCATCAACGCCAAAAGCAGGCACAACGCAATCCTATATCGGACCCAGCGTCAAAGATTGATGCGAATAATGCTTCTGGCGATGCGGGACTAGACGATGATGATAAGGACTCAGATGAGATCAGCATTGAATGGACACATATTGAGCGGTCGCTTGCTACCACTCGCTGTTCCATTAGTGCAGTAGAAAGGAAGAGGTTAGAAAGTATATATCGCGAGTTCATCGTGGGCAGAAATGGGGAGATGCCTACTGGTGAAGGCGCAAGAGACGTTGGAGGCCGAACGACATTGATGTAATTTTATATATGAATATACCATTTTTTATTCCCCTTTTCTACTTGATATTTTCGATATCTTTTGTTTGATGAAATGGAAACTGTATTCTTGTATAGTCATTGACTAACAGTTTCCCTAGGGAGCAATTGTTGGAAGCTAAGGCAAATTCTACAGTTATTTCATATCAGAATCCCTCGGGGTCCGAAAGAAACAGACAAGAAACATATGCTAATAGAAGAACAAGCAGTAAAGGTTGTCATAAACTAGTTCATTAAAGACTAAGGAGGAAGTATTTCAGGGGGTCGTTCTCGAATTTGCGATTCCTATAACAAGGATATCAGTCGCACCAACAGCCGATAGGTCGTCCATGACGGTAGCAATCTGCTTCTTTTCTACCATGGCGCTGACAGCAACCCAGCCCTCCTCTTCCAGGGCAGTAATGGTAGGAGCCCGCTTTCCAGGCGTTATGGCACAGGCATTGGACAAGATGTTACGAGGAATGTTATACTGGCAGAGCACATATTTTTTGGCAGCTAGTTAGAGGGACTGTTAGTATGGACTGTTGAGTTTAGTAGATTCTAAACAAACTTACTGATAACACCACGTATTCTTGGAACTATGAGGTCGACTAGGGGGTTGGTGGTCTTTCGGGACTTGACAAGGACGGCATTGGTGCAGAGCACTGTATCGATAGCCTTAAGTCCAGCAGCTTTCATCGTCTCGCCAGATTCTATAGTTTTAAGTTAGATAGATGAGCAATATGCGGTTAGAACCGCGAACGAAAACATACCGACAAGATCAACAATGCCATCAGCTACTCCCAGAGCACAAGCAGCCTCCACACTGCCGCCGACATACTTGATCTTAGTCTGTATATCCCAGCTTCCGTCCGCTTTCCTACTGGCACCCTCCAATTTGGCAAAGTAGGACTCTGCAAGGCCCGTGAAGCTAGTAACGACATTCTTCCCAATGAGTTCCCTAGGGTCAGTTATGGGGCCTTTCTCCGGAACTTGGACCTGTAGCTTGCATCCGCCAAAGCCAAGGTCCAGTATCTCCTCCACCCCGGACTGCTCGCCTGGTGGCCGACGGATATCATGCTCGGCCACTTGGTCTTGCCCAGTAATGCCTAGATCGACACGACCTTCACCGACGAAGGTGGGTATATCAGCTGCCGGCAAAAAGATAAGGGCCACCGGAAGGTTCTTGACAAGAGCTATATCCAAACGGTGCTCTCTGCGGAATTGAATATCTGATCCGTCCAGCAGATCGATTGTAGCCTGCTGCAGACGGCCCTCTACAGTGAGTATATCGTGTTAATTGCAGCTGTCCTTGTATTTCCATAGGGCGGGGAATGGGCTGGACTTGCTCTTGGGCACTGCGAACAGCAGCCGGCCTTCTAGACTTTGTTCCCGGGTCAGCGCACCCGTCTGCCAATTTGTAGGGCCATTCATCGTATAGCAACTAGTAATAGGAATAGCTCACTGGTTTACCAAATCCATTTCCAACAGAGTCTTGAGAGAGACGAACGTAGCAGAGAGGGGTGTGAGTCAACGGTGCACAGCTGGCGGCTGATATAACTTCACCGAGCAAACCCCCCAGGATGCGGAGAAGCAGCAGTAAACGAAACGATATGTAGTACAGGGCCCCGGCTCCCGTGGTTAACTGTTCAATATCTGAATAATGTGCAGTTTAGTTTTAAAGTCGCAAAATGAGTCTTTTTGCAATGGTGATATAGCTTGTCTGCTAGTTCGGGCCAATCGCGAGCCCGGGAAGAAGTTCGGATCGTCTCTGATAAGGACTTCTGGGCCACCCAATGACATGTGGACTGTAGACTCCCACTTAGCTAGCAGTTAAAGGACTCTCCTTTTGACAGGAAAGCTTCTCTGCGCCACCTGATTAACCTAGTTGATTTTACCCTTTTGATTGCATTATGTATTACGGATACTCCGCTGGCTGTGGGAGAGGGTGTAGTAGAGGCTGGCTATATTGCGCTAGATATAAGGTAATATCGTTTATTCAAACGCTGATAGATAAATTGATGCAGGCATACGAGTCCTTCCCCGCCAATGAGAGGTTATCTCAGACAGAGTGCCCTTGACCATAGGCAATGATAACGATGCGTCTGGGGAAGTACCGCTCTCGATGTACACCACCATGACGGCCTTGAAAACAGCCGTCGAGCATCCATGTTAGTCAAGACGCATGCCCCGGATCCTTCCCGGGCCCCGGTCAGCTTTAAAATAAGTGCATGGGTTATTCCAGGCAGTCTGCATATTGGTTTGACTGATGGCTGGCTGTAAACATGCTAGACTTATTTCCATGGCTAGAAGTGATTACTCTGCCAGCCTTCTTAGGAGTAGAACTTCTCAGGCCTGTATATCAGGGACACGGGGAGACCTTAACCAAGTGCCGTAGGCAGTCCTAGCAGCGCCGTTAGCCGTGATTCAGCAAGGGAGCATAGCATGGTTATCGGATGTCCTACGAAGTACGGTTAGTCCAGATCTAGCTTACCGTCTGTCGCAACCGGTCACTCCTATCATGATCATTTCCCATCTCGCTGGCTGCCTCAGGTACAACTCGTAGCAGGATCTTCCTCAGACAACTCGTCTTAGCTTCAAACATCACCACCAACCGCTTCGTCCTTCATCTCCATCGTCATCTTCATCTTCTTGTTGCTGTCGAGAAGTTCAACGTCGACCTTCCCTTTTGAAACTCTGGCTTAGGGCTTAGGGCTATGTCCGTATCAGGCTAGCGTGGTCTTCCGGGTAAACCTTCCGCCGACGCTCACCGCCAAGCCCGATCTGGCGGGCCGCGGGTCGGCAGAAACTGCTTCCCACAAACAACCAAAATTTCGAGCTTTTTTGTGTTATCGCGAACTTCGACCTTCTTCAACTTCGACCACCTCGAACCACCGCAGCAACGAAGCCAACGCCCTCCAGCTCTCCCTCCATCATCTCTCCATCCGCAATCGCCCAACATGGATGCTGGCAAAGTTCCCGCCAAATACGCTAAGGTGACCGCCGTTCTCGGTCGCACTGGTACGTTCAGCCCACCAGCATAGACGGGGAATATCGACTCAAGGGATATGGGAAGAGGAGGCGCAGAAAGATATCCTTGTGCATGATATACGGGAAGAAAGTGATATATGTCGCTGAGGGATGAAAGGCTGATTTCGTTTTTTCTTTGCTTGGAATAGGTTCCCGAGGAGGTGTCACTCAGGTCCGCGTTGAATTCATGGACGACTCCAACCGAAGCATTATCCGAAACGTCAAGGGCCCAGGTATGCGCCTCTGCTCTATCTCGGTTTAGAGAGCTCTCAATCTGCCTTTTTCAAGGAGATGACGGGGAACTGGTTGCAATTTGAAGCGTCCCATAACTAACAAATATCACTTTTAGTCCGTGTCGACGATATCCTCTGTCTCCTTGAATCCGAAAGAGAAGCCCGCAGACTCCGATAGACGCGAGTTGTTTGGTGGTGGCCATGATAACGGAGAGGTGTTTACATTGGGCGCGATTTCCTGTTACTATTACTGGTTCTTAATTCGAAGCCTTTGATGTCCCAAAAATAAACGAGATCAAGAGATTCAAAACAACCTCCTACTTCGTCCTCGCTTTCCCTTTCTCCTTCTCTGGTTGGACCGAGCATCGATTTGAGAGATCAGGTTAAAAAAAGACACGGAATGTCATGGCGGACAATTCCATGAAATATCATGGGTGCGATTGACCATGGTTACTTTCGTATTTTTTGATACCCGAAAGTTCAACGGGTAAGAACTTCTCGAATTAAGGCATTACCCACGCATCAGCCAAGGAAGTCATTTATATGGTACATCTATATCATAGCTGGTAGCACACCCAAGCGCTATATTACAACAATTCAATGTCATTGAGAAGGCGTTCAACTTGCTCTCCAGCACTATCACTTGTGGTCTCATCAGACAAGGTCTGGAATATACCCCGGAGAACGCCTCCCATCTTTTTTCTGCTGATCTTAGCCTCAAGCTCTTGGGACTTGACCTGAGCTACCTCCAATATTCCAGCTGGAATATTTGCAAGCTTGGCAACATTCAATCCATATGATCGGTGAGCCACTCCTTCACCAATTTCATATAGGAAAGTAATGTCCTGTCCATGATCCCCGCTTTCAGTAAACTTCATGTGGACATTGCGTAATTCACCGCCTGGAAATGCACTTGCAAGCCGACTCAGGTTCTGGTAGTGTGTGATGAACAGGGTCAAACTTCTCAAGTTGCGAACCATGTAGTCAAGCACTGCCTGTGCTATAGCCACTCCATCGTGCGTAGACGTTCCACGACCTAACTCATCGAGTATCACTAGTGAACGAGGCGTAGCTTGTTTCAAGATATCGGCCGTTTCCGATAGTTCGACCATGAAAGTAGACTCGCCTGCAAGCATGTTGTCAAATGCCCCCATACGAGTGTACACGGCGTCAAGCATTCCTAACGTAGCGGATTCAGCCGGCACGTATGAGCCAATCTGACCCATGATGCAGATTAAAGCTATCTGGCGGACATAGCTAGACTTTCCTCCCATATTGGGACCGGTAACCAGTAAAGCCCTGGTTTCATCCGTGCTTAGCTGGGTATCATTGGGCACATAGGAGTCAATCAGAACCTTCTCAACCATCGGATGACGGCCTTGAGAAATGTTGATGATCGTGTCATCCGTGTATGTGGGCTTGACATAGCCTGGCTGCGCGGCAATCACAGATAGCGAGTGCAATGCGTCAATTGTCGCGAGAGCTTGGATACAGTCCCGAAATAGCTGGTACTTCGTTGAAATATCCGACAGCAGCTTCAAGAATGCTGCGTCACAAGCAGCAGCCAATGACTCCTTTTGTTGGTCCCTTTCTCGCATCATCTTCACGACTTCAGGGGTATGGAAGCGTGATACCTTTTTAGTTCCACTAATCTTCCGCCAGGAGGCTGGTACTTTCTTCAAAGCACCTTGAGAGTTCTCAACCTCAACTAAATAGTCGATCCCTGCAACTGAAACATACTGGACTTTCTTTTTGCCTAGAGTCTCGGCTATAGACTTTAAATGGTCTTTGAGCTCATACTCTATCGTTCCGATCATCAGACGATGTTCGCCGATCTCCTCTGACTCCTCTGACTCGCGGAAAAAGTCATATTTGTCATCCTTCTTTGCGGCTGTTTCATTGATTTTATTCAAGTATGAAACGACGTCATCATGCATTGTAGGCAGGATGGCAATTGATTCGCTTAGAATAGGGGACTTGAACCCAGAGTCAGCCGGGGACTTTACATGGGCAAAGCTCACGGCAATTGACTGCATGCTTTTGAGCATCGTCAACAGCTCCGGCCGGGAGCACTAGTAGTAGTAATTAGAATATCAACTAATGTCAAAACAAGCCAGTTTTCCCACTTACCTTCCCGTAATACACCCGTATCAAAGCCTTTTCAAGATCTACTCTGACCTGCGACAAGGTAGCCCCTAGGTTGTACGTAAGAGTAGACTTGTCAGAGTCAAGCAGTTCTGTAACCGCCTCTGTGCGCTCCTCCAACTTTACTTTGTCTAGCAATGGTCTCCCAACCCATCTGCGAAGTAGGCGTTGGCCAAACTTTGTCCGCGTCCGGTTCATGCTCCAAAATAAACTGCCTTTTGACGAGTAGTCTGTCTGGTTTTGGTATATCTCTAGATTCGTTAATGTGTTTCCGTTCAGCAGCATATGAGATCTTGCAGAAAATGACTGAAAGTATTTCGTCAAATCAAAAACATGTTCAAGCCCATACTCTGTCAAATGCTTAATCATAGCAGATAGGCAGATGGTCACGTCGTCAGGTAGCTTAAGCACCTGATCTAGCAGATTGCTCGCGTTTGCATCCTCTGGTGAGCCAGTAGCGGCCATCTTTCCGGCATAGAAGCTGGATATATGACTATGTGCTTCGGCTGCCGCAGTCTTAGATTGCTCCCTCCGCTCAATTCGAACACTATCCCCAAAGGTAGTCATTCTACCTTTGGACAGATGCTGAACAAGCTTATTGGTTGCAGCGGACAGATCACCAATCAAGAGCAACTCGCAGGGGGCAATATGGAGCAGTCTGGTTTCAATCTCGCTCCTCATGAATCCATCCTCGAAACTGTCATATATGACGTTCCCAGTCGCTGGCTGAACCGCAACAATTCCGATTTGAACTTTCTCGCCATCTCCTTGCCCTTTAGCACCACTCTCCGTCAAACACAGTAAGTAGCCTGTAGACGGTTCCAGAGCACCAGACAGTTCAAGTTCAGCATCGTCTTCAATATACGTTGCCTTGGTATACATATTGGTAAGTTTCCGCACGAACGGTGCATTTCTGTTATCTCCAGCAGCCTTTAGCGCGGCGGTCTCCAGCTGTTTTACAACGCCGACTTTATATCCAGCTGCCACCAGTCGTTTGACATGTACATGGAGACGGTGGATAGGTACACTTGCGGATGCAAAACGAGTCAGGTGTGCTTCTGATGGATCTGTAGCTACCGTTAGCCATAATATTCCATTGTATATATAGAACAAGGGAACTAACGCTCGTCAAACCTAAGTTTCCCCGGTATACACACTATACTGAGAACCTTGGCTGCTATTCTCGCATCCTCACCATAAAACTGGTACTTGTACCCAACCTGGATGAGCAACACGGCGTCGAGATGTTTGTTCTTGATCTCCATTATTTGCCTCTCCATTGGTGTTAGCTTAGATCCTCCAGCTTTCTTCGCAGCTCTACCCTTTGGAGCAGGAGGCGGGCTATCTTCTTCCTCCTCGTCACTCGCTGCACCTTCAACAACTGGGTCTACTTCTGAGGCACCGTCATGGGGGTTTAATGCTGGAAGACAGTCCGGCCCACCCAGCCGACGCACGAATTTCTGATGCAATTGGTCCTTCTTTTTGCGCTCTGCAGGTGATATTTGTTCGTCCGTCGTGGGTTGCACGGGTGAGGATTGGAACCGGAATCTCTCTGCTCGGGATGCAGAAGATTGAGGTTCCGTGTTTTGTATAGGACTTGAAGGTCGGAGCTCTTCTCCCTCTTCATCCACCTCTTTATCATCATCATCTTCTTCTGTATCATGGTTTCCAGTTACTGGTTTCTCTGATCCATTCTCAGGAGCCTTCCATGCATTGCTTCTTATCCGCTTTTTAACTGGGAGTACGACCTCATCCTCGTCCTCGTCTTCCTCGACATCTTGTTTTGTACCATTGGTCTTTGCTTTTGGCGAAACTTTCGACTTTGACCTGCCAGGTAATTCTTGAGTAGATTGATGGCTTGTATCCCTTTTCCCGTTCTTCTGTTCGGAAATGCTCCCGCCAGACGACGGACTGGGTACAGTTTTGGTGAAGAAGCTAGATATGGTCTGTTGTTTTCGTTTCAGACTTGGTGTTTGACTCATTATTCAATTGTTTCCGCTTCGCAGACGAAGTTGACTCACAACTAGTCTGATAAATATGTCCGTCAATGGGCAACTATGCTGTCGTTGCACTCCGTTGTCCTCTGGTATCAAATTTGGAGCTGTTCTTCAAGACCTTTTTTTGAACGCGTCGAAATCGCGTGTAGTCGCCATGCTTAGGTAATATTCAATTTAATCGCAGTTCGGCTACCACGTGACCGTTTCTGGCATCCTATCGTACGAAAGTAATGTTATTATTATCATGACGTTTTTTGGCAGGACTTCTATAAACTGATCTATGTATGCCTGACTGCAAAGTTTTAGAAAATCAAAAAAATGCATACTAAGTATCAATAGGTAAGTTTAAAACACCTATGATCATCTCACTAGTTAATAATGGGAATCGTTCATCATGCGCGAGTCGTTGTTTGAACCGTAATAGTTGGAGCGGTTTGACTATCAGCTGGCTGGGGTCACAGCATAGCCTTTGAAGGTGACTGCTGACCAGCGGCTCACAGTAGAAAATATATATATAAAAAGAGTAATAAGTGTAATTCATGTGAGTGTAGGCAGGCCCTCCAGAACCCTAGTAATCACTCTAGAGGGCCATTGAAATACATCCGAGCAATGTCATCGTGGCCCATTTCAGCCACGGGGCTTTTGGGAGATGCGTTCTGGAAAACTCCTGGTGTCTGCTGACCAAATAAGTCTCTGGTATCAACGGTCATAGTATCCCTAATGCCAGCCCTATTGGAACCAGAGTCACAAGATTGCTGAGAGGCGGCATAAGACAAGGGGTTCGTCGAGTATCCATAGTTATCGTTCTCATTTTGGGATGGATATCCGTAATAGTACTGTTGCTTCTGAACATTTCGCTCATGGGAAAACATAGGGTCAATATTCTCTTTCCCACGGTATGCTTCTAGTGTGATAAAGGTATTAGCCGGGACCTTATTTTAGTGGATGTAAACAAAGCTACCAACCAGTACTTGGAGGTTTAAAGGGGCCATAATACGGTGCGTTGGCGGAATTTTCGAGTCCATACTTGGATGTGTTAAAGAGCGCATTGCGGTGGGTGTCCAGCGGAGGATAGTTCATAGGATCGCCGTGACCACCGAGCAGTAATGCCTGCTGAGACAGCTTTTCGAGCTGAGCAGCGCGGCTCTGCTCCCTAATCCTCATCCTGTATCTGTTTTGTGCCATCTGGACATTTCCACTCAACTGAGACATGGGTCGTCTACGAGGACGGGTTACCTTCGTCTTCGAGATAGGAGTCTCTCCCTTCAGAGGGCTACTATCGTCAACCATCCCAGAGATGACACGCTGTTTCCGAAGGGTACCGTTAGGGGAGAACACTAGCTCGGTAGGTTCGACGCTTTCGGATGTCTCTTCCATTTGCTTGATAATGGAGCCATCCTTCTTCTGATTGCGTTTGCGTCTCATTTCTTCAGTTGCAGAATCAAAAATATCCATGCCAGGCCAAAAGACCCCTTTCAGCCGGTTCACCTCATCGCTTCCACGCTGACTCTGGTCTTCCTGGTCATCATACTCATACGCAGCATCATCGTCAATGAAGGGATCGGGACTGATGGATCGCCGAACGAAGCGAAGAGATGGGTGTAACAACGACGCTCTCCTCATTCGCCTGGCCATCAGAGGACTCCCCTCTCCGTCTGACTCTGTCTCATCTCCATCCTTCCATACGGTTTGCACCGACGAGGCTTGCAGAGTGGTCTGGGGCTGATATTGAGTTTGTTGGTGCCAGCCATATCCAGGCTGAGGATTGGGGTTGATCATACTAGAAACAGACATGGGAGAGTATGTTCTGCCAGAGATACGGTTTCCTTGAGCGTCGTAGGTATAGTAATTCTGGGAGAGCTGGGGATCCAAGAAGCTAGGAAGCGAACCTCTCCTAGGACTGGATGTAATAGGGGCATTCCGGTTGGTAGGTGGAGCCACAGTTGTCGACGGCTGATGAGAAAAGGCAACCGGAAGGCTTGAGCGGTTACTGGCACGGGAGCCTTTGCCAGTCCGGGCTTCTTTTGCCAGCATACGGTCTGACAACAGGTTGGCCAGCTTATTCTGCTTATACCACCGGTCATATGCAGCCAGCAGCTCGCCAGCCTGGGGTTCCTGCTGGCTGCGTACCTGTAGCTTGAAGTAGTGAGACAGATGGCCTTTCGAGCTCACATGGGTCAGAAGGTGAGAGACATCGCTGAACTTGGGCTTCCGAGGGCAGATGTTGCACTTCAGCTCCGACTGTGGCATATTGACCGAGTTGGAGTTCATGGAACTGGTATACGGGGGGGACAAGGTCTTGGAGAGAAGAAAGGAGAGAAGAGTAATACTAAGGTAGTAATACTGCAGTACAACAATGAAACTGTTCAATGGTCTCTGCAATGGCTTCTGGCTCAGACGAGAAGACGAGACGTTGCATGGAGGGGCAATCGAGATCCGCCGTCAGTGTCGATGTCGATGTCGATGTTGCTGACGGAGGGAGGAAGAGGGAGAGAAACAGCGAGGAGATAAAGAACCTCGCCGGCTGCTCAAAGGGGATATTTGTTTGTTCTTCCCTGTCGTTGGCAGAGGAAGAGCAGGCCTGGAAACGAGGAAACGCACCAAAAGTCGAGGGAGGAGGTCAAAAGAGCGGGAGAAGGAGGTTGAGATATCTCTGGAAAGAGCACGGCCGCTGTTGTTGTTCTTTTTTAACTTTCGGCACTTTTAGAAAGCAGAATAACCCAGCACAAGAGCACGACGATGGATATCAAGAGACGATAGATGTATAAAAGATGAAGAAAGATGTTTGGAGATGATAAGTTTGATCAGCTTATCACGGCGGTGTGGTAAGTTTTATGTACACGATGCGCTAATGCTCTCAGGGCTAATATATATAGACCTCCCTAAGTGGATATATGGCACGCGAGTAGGTATTTTCTTCTCCTGCCGAGTGTCCCATTGTCCATTTGTAAGGTCGATGGGCCATTAGAAGCGGGAGTTCGGGAAGAGAGAGGGAGTTCTAGTGGAATAGCTAACCGCCGGTGCAGGGTTACTTACAATTAAATAGTATATCATGGTTTATATTCACAACTATACGCAACGACCTAATGCTCTATCTGTAGCCTCCTTAGGCATACAGCTGATGTATGTTAGCAACGGGGTTCACCCTCCATATATTGTAGTTGATGCCAATGAAACGTACTATACTGGGTCTACCTCTTTCAGGCCTGGATACTTCAGCAAACTCAAACCTGTTAGCCCAAACACAGTATGGAATACATCCACCATATCCTCAGGTCTATCAGCGATACCACCATGCTCAGGATCCTAAAACAGTCAGTACGTCTCACTTCACTTTTTCAGGGTATCGTGCATATAAACAGCAGCCCTACCTGACACCGTAATATGAATGCTGCAAGCTTATCACCGTTGATCCAATGTAGTCTTCCGATCATTGCTAACGAACTCATCACCCACCAGCTATAACACACATCCTCTTTCTTTTCAGGCCGCCCGTTCAGGCCTCCATTTTCTAACTGTCGTTCACTAAGCCAGCCACCCAGCCGGTCGGTATCAACCAGATCTAGCCTGTCAACTATAGCGAGAGCTCCAACACAGGTGAATATCTGACCAGCATGTGATTCAGCCCCTGGCCTAACCCCATACCCTCCATCAAAATTGGCACAGGATTGGATATATGTCACAGCCTTCTCAGTATCGACAAGGTGTAACAGGCCGAGCAGAGAAAGTGCGTTAAACGCCCCATAAAGGAACCGGGTATCTGTTTCTCCCCACGAGTCCCCCTTAAACGTACCCGTTGAACGGTCTTGGAGGTTCGCAATCCCTATAGCACCCCCTGATTTAGCACATATCAAAATATAGCCAATCCAGGGTTCAACATACAAGAAGCAACCTTCTCTTTCCCACCGCGTCCATCCTTATTCAGTTCGTCAATCGCATCAAGCGTTACAAGAATCTGTACCGCACTAACGGTATGTAACATGTGGGCATCGTGTCCAGGCGCCGCACCGAAACCACCATCTTCTCTCTGGCAGGATAAAACAAATTCTATCGTTTTGTCGCGCGGTAGAGCATCTGGATGCCCGAGTATATGCAGTGCTGTGAGACCCCAGTAGACGCCGTTGAGCCGGAGGTGTTCCGTTAACCAATATTCAAGTTCATCTCTTCGCTGGCAAGACAGGGGTCAGCAGGGCGTCTAGCCAGAGCAGGAAAAGAAGAGGGGATGCCAGGTGAAGGGAATCTGACGCACAGTATCTAGACTCTTTATATAATCCACATGTTTTTGAGTGTAGAGCTCCTGCGCTCCAGAGGTAGATCCGCCTCTACCTGGGCCTGAGACAAGCGACATGAGTGATAGCTCGAGTAATGTAATAGATATAGCTGCGGTGATTACCCGTGTGCCTATCCGCGTGATCAAATAACAAATATTCGGATTTTTCCCGCCGTGTAGAGCGCTTCATAGAGGGATAGATGGAATATTTGTCAATGTTGTTCTGGAGCCTGGACAGAACTACGTGATGTGCATCTGTCTAGCTTTATCGGTGGGGTGACTGGGATTGGGCGATGTATAATATTAGGTTCAATTTTCATAGTTCTAATTGGTCAATCGCTCAGTTGCATCACATGACCATGGATAAATCCTATCATGTCCTTGCGTATGTAATCAACGCAGTCGACATTCTTTTTCCATTTGTGAAGTTCGTGGCTCTCGCCAGTCAGTCACTTCAGGCCGAACCATTTATTAAGGGCTTTTCGAATCCTCTCCTATGTAGAAATTCCCCAGCTAATGGTCTATGCAAGATAAGCGAAGTAGTTGCTGGTAGTGAACGTTTTTACCGCCTGTCCCAAGGCTGATAGCTTCTGCACATAATTCTTTGCCCCGAAGACTCATATACTTTTCCCAAGTCTCTATAGACTTTTCTGGATAAAGCCGAAGGTTACGCCTGATGTTGCTCTTTTAGAGTATGATGCTCAGGGATAGAGGCGAGGAACTCCAGAAGGATGTTCAATTTTATGGTAATCATCCGCCTTATGGAAAGTTTTCCTCCGAGTAGTCAAGTGGGCAGTGGCGATTTATCGACCCCGTCTAGCTCTGAGGCTCAGGGGTAACTATGAGATACGAGTAGTTGAAAGAAACAGCATGTGTTTCTGAAAGATGGTGGCGATCTAGCAATTATTCACTTTATGTATTTCGTAGATCGAATTATCTCTTACGAAAAGAACTCAACTTATACTCCGTATTGAGAATTGAATTGTGTTGCCATCTTCAACGTTGATCCCACTTATCCCACCTTGCTAGGAGTAGGTCTAAGTACTTACGGGTCAAAGATAGGTGCAGTGGGCAAAGTTTTGCTAAAGGTGCCCTAGGTCTCCATTCGACGAGCTTGGACGGCAGTGGACTGGTTACTTGCAGAAGAAAGCGCCTGAATCTATGACTAGTTAATGGTGCGTTTGCTAGTCGGTCGACTAGTTAGTTATCTGATCACCGCTGTCTGGCAGCATATCGAGACCTCCACTCATGGGTACGAGCAAGGCAAATTTACATGACCAATCCCAAGAAATGATAATGGAGGATCACACGAGTTCTTTCCCTATCTCTGCCTTTCGGTTTTAGCCTCCTGGCTTTATACGACTTCAGTGGGGCAAGATTCATGAACGTGCATTATTCCAGATGTATGTGTATTGGGGGGATCAAGATACTGTACGGATCCGATCTCTGGAAATACAGCCATGATGGAAAAGGCTCTCTATCTCCTAAAGATAAGGTGTGAGACACCTGCATGATGTAAACACCACCCCCGGTTTGGGAACCTATTTTTGATACGGAGTACCGGTAATCTGCTCCAATCTTAGCTACAGCTTAAAGGGCGAATACGACAGCGCTTACGGAGTACGGAGTACAACCTACTTACATAGTACAACCTGTCGCTATCATGGGACCACTACCGTCTGGCCTGAAGCGAAGTCCCACGCTGAAGGGACCCCCTCGCTGCATAAAAGATTGGGGTGACAAGCTCCGTAGTGTTGCTTTGTATATGTCAATATTATGCGTTTCGTGATCCATGGTTAGTCAATGCCCATTCTCCAAGGCTGAAAGAGTGCCTGTCCTACCTAGACATGCCAGTTCTCCACCAAAGAAGCGCCTTACAGCGTAGCGACCAAGAGGACCTCGTGGATTTGGCTGTCTAGGCCCTCTAGAAGCCGCCTGCCGCTACGGAGTAAGGAGGCGACGTTTAATCTCAGCCTCGACGGAGGATACATAAGCATCCGGACTCCCGTCCCTCGATCTCTGAGGTCGGCCTCTCTCTCCTGTCCGTCTATTCCAGGTAGAAACAAGATCGCTTCCTCTCGGCTTCAGGTCGAACTTCCCCCTTTTTCGTGAAATTTATTAGATAAGCATGTACGTCATGCCAAGCCTGTAGCCGCCAGCAGACACGCTAGTCCCCTTTCAGCGCTGACGTCAGCATCGCCTCTTCGTCTCCTTTCGGCAATTCTCGACTTCAGGCGACTTCGACTTCAACCTCATCGTCGTCTTCTGCGGAATCTGTCGCTCTTCATGGCATCGTCTGTGCTACGTTCTGGTGCTGCTTCGGTTGTTTTGTCCTGGTGGAAACACCCTCCTGTTGCTGCCAAGCGCAGAGCATGCTGAAACATTGACTTTCGCCGCCTCCTTTACCCCTTTAGCCAAGCTTCTCTAGCCCGCCATTAATATCGACATCTTATATACTCTGCTCGACCTGCAGCGTCCAACCGCCGAACTGGGATCTTATACTTACAGCCTGTCATCCTGCCTGCTGTCGTGGACCGGGTTTATTGACTTCGCCTTTCGTCTTGTCCCACCGATCGATCCCCAGGTTCCCTTTACCGCCGGTTCGACTTCGTTCTTCTGCCGTGGCGGGGGGTTGAAAACTAGGCTAAAGTCGTACCGACGCTATCAGCTACACCCACCATTCATCTATTGGTGGTTGACTGGCATCTTTTTTTTTCCTTATAAACGACCAGAGACAGCACGCTCGAACGGATTCTGTTCAGACCCTCGTGTTTGTGCGTTGCGTGTTGTTCGTAAAGCCGCTCCAGTTGATCGACGCTAACACGACCTGGTGCCTGCATCCCCCTCGACCGGCCGGGGGCTTGCTTCGTTGTCTTTTTCCACCCTTTTCCTCCTTCCCTTACGGAGCATCCTATGTGGCCATTATTATCAACCACCTCTCCTTACACACGCAACAGGAACTGTTCGGCTTTTTCTGCTATCCTTCGTTTCGAACTTTCCCCTCCCTATTTTCGAAAAGTTGCCGTGTAGCTGAGCACAACTGTGTGGTGGTTCTGCGCGAATCAGGAAAAAGGTAGGGTTAAATCCTCCTCAGCTTTCGGCTGTTTTTCGGTTTCAGCTTCGCCCATATCCCCCCCCTATTGGCCGCGCGGGTGTCGTTCTTGTCTGCTGCTTGTTCTTTTGTACTCGAACCTGTCGATCGCCTCAGTTCAGACGAATAACTCCGTCTCTGTACCTGTATCAAATCCTTGATGGGGTCAAGGCTGCTCACGGAGCGCTCTATCTGATACAGAACCATAACAAAGGGCGGAGCAAAAGCGGGAGCCACGCAGGAGAACAAGAGCCCAGACGAGAATTAGGATTCGAAGAGGAAAAAAGAACAAGGAGAATCCACGACGAGACAGAGAAAAAGTCAGCCCTATTTCACGGCATTCTGTTTTTCTTGTTGTATCTCCATGTTGCACGAAGCCTTTCCAGTGATGTTCTTTATCCCTTGCCCGTTGGAGGTTGCTTTTTTTTGTGGTCGTCTGCAGCCATCTTCGACGTGCAACGCATAACTACCATGTCCTGTCATGTTTGTTGCCTTGTCGATTCCTTCACCGTCTCCTGAAATTGACTGTTGTCTTGCGTTTTTTTGCTTCTTTACGGGAACATGAACTCGGCTTACACTGGTCACTGTCTAGAATCGTATCCTCGACGTGAACGCAGCGGTTCCCCATCTGCCCTTGGGGTCCCCCTTTTCGTGTCACCCTTTCTACTATCCGCGACTGCTCATATCTCACCAACGCAACCTGCCGCTTGAAACAGCCCGAAGCCAACAATATTTACACCGTTGATGGCCTGTGCCTGACACTGCCATCCTGTCGCCCTGGCTTTCCTTGGAGGCTATAACACATACGTGGTGCAGGGAGCGTGTCTGATCAATCATCGCCTGGCATAACTGTCTTCGCCCGTTGCGTTGGAGCCCAACTCCGAACATAGCCCCCGCATACCTTGTTTGCTGGTTGACAGAACGAGGATCCTGATCCAGAGTCCACGTTTCGGCGGAGCATTCTTCCCTGAGTTTATGCCAGTGCGACGGCATTGCAGCACACAGTAACAACCCGGGCTGGCTTGTCCGGTTTTATATCTAGAACGGTATGCTACTTGTCAGGCGCAACTCATTTCAGCCCGATATCCCTTTCCTCGCTTCTGCCGTTCCCTGCATTTACCTACATTGCCAATACTGTCGATATGACTGACCTCGTCGATTATAGCAAAATCCCCGATCCTTTGTTGCCTTCAGGCACAACACTCCTTTACCACGCTCATATTCCCTTTTCAGCCCTCATATCGACATATCAGATCTCTCGGTGCATTCCCAAGGGGAGGCCGAATAGATCTTCAGCCTACATATCCGCGAACATGGCCAGAAAATCGATCCAAGTATCTCCATCGCAGCTTGAAAAGTCCAGCCGTGAGACATCTCCTCAGTCGAAAACATCCCCATCCCAACAGCTTAGCCCTACGTCGACATTCCCAAAGGGATCAACTATCAGACCCGTCACGTCCACATCATCAAACGAGCCGGTTCGGGAGCCCGAAAATGTGACAAACAAGGCTGAACATTCACAAACACCAGCGATAACTGCCATTCCACCATACCCTCCCTCATCCCAGCAGGCCAATAAACACGCCCGTGATCCATCCAAATCTTTCTTCTCCAACCTCAAAGCGTCGAAATCTGCCCAGAAAATACATCTTTCAGACGCGTCCAGTGGCCATTCAGGAGAAGAAAAATCTTCGATGAGTCGAGGGAGCTCTAGGGATAGGGCTGGCCGTGGCACCGCGACGCGAACGTCACCGAAACCCGATTCACCTAAACAGACTGACAAACCTAACAGTATGTATGCACCTGGTTTCACTCACATTACAACGCTAACCCTGGCCCCTTGCCCCTTGTCGCTAGGCGATACAAGTGAAGATCGCCAGTCCCCCCCTCTGCGCTCCGCAAGCTTAAAACCAGCTGAAGACTCCGCCTCGACTTTCAACCCACCAATACTTCCACCATCTTCTTCCTCAGCACCACCCGCACCTGCAGCAATACATTCCCTCAACCCAAAGAAAAGCAAGCCACGCTTTGGAGGCTTGCTGGCTCGCACACGCTCCATCCGTGCTGACGACGGTCTACAAAGCCCCCGTTCAGCCGGGCCCAAGAAACGTCCCTCGAATGGTCTGCTACGCCTTGAAGAGACCAATACCGATACCGATCCTCCACTGAAGACCGCTCCTCTGCAACAAGAGCGGACATTCAGAGACGTCATGGGCTCGACTTCTCGCAACCGTTCCGCCGACCGACCAGCAACTCGAGATGGCAGTAGAACACTCTCTTCCAACCAGAATAGCGGCAACTCTCAGCGAATACAAACTACTGCTAAGCGAGAACGCAGCCATGGGAGCTCAATGATGAGTTCAGTGGCAAGCTCGTCACTTTTTAGCAACATCAAAAACACCTCCAGCGGTGCCGCAGACCGTATCGGCAAGGCTGGCAAGGGATTCTTCGGAAAAATCGCACGGAGTGGTAGCAGCAACGAACGAGAGGTTGTCCAGGATGACAACTATGTGTGCTCTGTTATTAATCTGCCTCTAGTTGAGCAGACACGGCGAACCAGAATGGTGAAGAGTTTGAGAAATTCCAAGGACAAGACAGAATTTTGGATGCCTGCTTTACCATGGAGGTGCATTGAGTATGTTTACACATCATATTTTATTTTCAAGAGTGATCTCATCGTGCATTGATACTGATTGCTTTTTTTGCTAGTTACCTTAATTTTAAAGGTTGTGAAGAAGAGGGCTTATATCGTGTTCCTGGAAGTGGGAAGGAGGTGAAACACTGGCAACGACGGTTTGATACAGGTTTGTCTACCCTGTCCGCAACTCTCGAGTAACGCAGCCTGCTAAGACATAGATAGAACTCGACATCAACCTATTCGATGAACCCGATCTCTACGATATCAACACCATCGGATCCATGTTCAAAGCCTGGCTCCGTTGTCTCCCTGATGAAATCTTGCCAAAAGCGACTCAGGCGAAAATTGCTGCTGAGTGCCCTGGTGCCACCACTGCACCACAGCTACTCAAGGATGAACTTTCCAAGCTTCCTCCATACAACTACTACCTTCTCTTCACAATCACATGCCACCTCAGTCTCCTCCATTCATACGTTGACAAAAACAAAATGGATTACCGCAACTTGTGCATCTGTTTCCAGCCTTGTCTGAAAATAGATGGGTATTGCTTCAATTTTCTTGTCTGTGACTGGAAAAACTGTTGGCAGGGATGTTGGACAGAGAAGGAACATCTTGAAATCGAGGCGGAGCTCGATAGGCAGGAGAGGGAAAAGCAACAGCAGCAGAATGGCCATCCTTCAGATACTTCTGCTGTAGCACCTTCGAGGACCTCCGGCGCAACGGGTGAAGAGAGAGCCATCTCGTCGTCGGGTAGCAGTCAGCCACCGCCACAGGTGCAACAATCGCCCCAACACTCACCTCAGCAGTCACCGCAGCAATCGCCTCGACAACAATCGCGTAACTCTGCAGACTGCACGGACGGAGCGCGTGCTATACCGCCGAGACAGGACTCGACCCGCTCCGTCAGCCCCAAGAAGACCGCTAAAGAAGTGGCCCGACCCAGCAATCATTCGCGATCAACTTCCCAGCTGCCCGAGCTGGGTCCTCCCTTATCGCCTATCCGCTTTTCTACGGAACTGACAACCTGATATCCTTGAATTATCTTTCCCACTCGCTGACTTACTTCCCTCCAGGCATACGTCAGGCTCGAAGCAGATGGCACTCCCCTAATAAAGCGTATCATACCCCTTGCTTCACTCTCCCCCTACAAACCAATCTTCGTTCTCAGATAATCTTTTTCTCATCTATGTTCCGCAGTGGATTGCGTTGCTTCACCTATTCCCATTCCCTGTTACAACTTCAAGCACTATGTCCTTCTAAAATATGATTCCCTCCACAATCACCAGACGATACCATTCTCCTTACCTGATTTTCTTTAATGAGCTGTCCCTTTTATCACCTTTTCTTCCCCCCTCTCTCCGGCTGGCTTTTTGACGACTTTTTGCGGTATTTGCTTTTTATTGGTCCTACGTGGAAAGCATTGGTTCGGCGCATCGAGCGATTTGATATCTTCGTTGGCGTTGGCACATTCAATTCTACTTCTGTTTCGTCATTTCCCGCCTGTTACTTTTGGTCCTGCGGCTTTTG
>NW_003315473.1:0-55978 GCF_000151505.1 Trichophyton verrucosum HKI 0517
GGAGAAAAAGAAACGAAGGAAAGAGAACGGCCAAATGGAGTCGAGCGCACCAACCCGATGGTATATATATGGGTATTCGTTATAGAGAGATCCCTTGTTCAGCCTCTCGCTCGCCCGTCAGGTCCCCTCCATGCCATGTCCGGCGAACGGGCTAGCAAGCCCACTCGTACTACTAAGCTCGCTTGGCCGGGATCTTGCAGTTGATGCCAGTAGTGAATTGATAACCGGCATCCGTCCCCATCGTCTAGCGTCAGCAGCAGCCGAATCAGATCCGCTCTGCGTGGACGAGCTATCATCAAACGATGATGACGCTAGGGGGAAGATGTTGGCGTTGTCACTCCACCACCCTTGGGCGCGGAAAAAGCAACAAGCAGCGCAAAACGACAGGGAAGAGAAGAGGGCGAAAAATGCCCGTCCGATGCCACAGGAGGCCTGAAACGCGATCTTGGCTTTCTCCTCCCTTGCGCCTGAGCAGTCGATCAGGAGCTTTTCGTGTTTGAGGTTCGCTTCCTGGTGGTTCTGTGCCGCTGGTGATGACGAAGGGGCGCCGGGATTCCTGCTCGATGGCGGGGGATCAACGCTGACATGACAGAAAGGCAGAGCTGGGCTGAGTGAGTGAGATATGATATCAAGTCGGCACCGCGTAGGCAGTGTCTGAGAAGATGCGATTAGCAACGAGGTGCATTTGCCTCAGACGCAATCAGGCCATCCCATCTCTGTGTACCCCGTAGTTACGCGTCCGACGTACTCTGTTCACAGTCAGTACTCTGGACCCTCCACACCTCCGCGTAGTTAAGCATGTACTCTGGTTCCGCCGGCCACGTCGGGGGCAGGGTGTCTGGGATCTGTTGGACTTGTGTCGAGGCACATTCAACGGTGAAGGAGAAGTCCATATAGGCCTTTCCTGGCAAGCAGACAGCATGCTGTGTGCGAGTGGACAGGCCCCGGGGAAAGAAATTGACAGGCAGGTTGGTCTTGGACACAAGCAGCCAGCCTGGCCGTTTGAGGTGCTGAGCCTCGAAACACGTAACGTCTGGCTTCATCTCGCTCGATCCAGCCTATCAACGGGCAGTTGGGCGCTGCTAAGAGGGTGTAGGGGTGGGAATCTGGAGTGAAGCCATGTATATAGTTTGGGTGGTGGGCTGGACGGCTGCGATACGGAGAATATGGAGCACGGCAGCCCAGAGATGGAGCCGGGATCTGCGGTGGGTAAAAGAAGACAGATAAATTACCACAGCTATCAAGATGGAACGAACTCACTTCAATTAAAGGCGACTTAAAGCAAAAGGTAGCGGGAGACAATTTGGTATTATCTAAAAGGCTGTGTGCGCGCGGTTTCTTGTAATACATGGGGTGAATAAAGAGGAGTAAAAGATTAAAAGAATGATATATGTACCGAGCAATTGGCAGGAAGAAGAGATAATAGAATCAAAGTAGCTCCCATGACAGATATTCTCCCCAGGCCGGACTACCGATAGGAAAATAAACAAGTAAATAGCAAAGGTTCGAAGCAAAGCCATGAGAAGTCATGACGGCTAGTCGAAGAGCATTACAAAGAATAGGATAACATAGGAAAATAGGGGGAAAGGATCAAATCTGCATAGTTGTAAAAGAAGTTTTGAAGGCGGTATCAGATGTGGAGAGAGGAAGGAATGTAGATGATGTCTTTCTAGATGGCAGCTGTTTCGACCATTAGTTGTTCGCCTTCGTCGAGAAGGGTGGTGATCTTTGACAGATTCGAGATCATCCTCTTTCCGTGGCCGACTAGAAGGAGTTTTTCAGCGTTGGCAGGCAGGCCAAGGTATGTAGGTGGCTCTCGCTCGGGTAGTCGATTCACCCATGCAAGGAAATCCTGGATGCCCGTTGATGTTGGTAGGATAAGAGCCTCGTCGTTTTCCACGTCAGGAACAAGTTTATGGTCGTCCTCGAACGCTGCAGGAGTCAGGAAAGTATCGACGAGCTTGGCAAGGAGTGCAAAGTCCCCAGCATCGTCGATCTTTCCGCCATATGTTTCTGTGATCAACGTCCGGATCAGGTCCCAAGGAATCTTCTGTGGGGCGACATTTGAACGGCCCTGGGCGATTGACGCAACCCAGGTATCAATGATAAATGCAGAGCATTCGTACTATAGATTGACGTCAGTTTCTTTTCTCCTCTGCTGTAGAGTTTTGGAAGTACTTACATCGCTATCATTGAACTCCCAGAAGCCCTTCCATCCTAGACTTGGTGCGTACCGCAGTCGTTCTTGAATAACTGCGTGAAGGAACGAGAGCAGGAGGTACAGTCGTGTTTTCTCGACAGGTGGACTGGCTGCCCTCAGGCTCAGAGATGACAGGGAATCCTTCACATTTGCACGAACACCAGCTGGCTGTTCATACATCAACACTCTTGATGCTCGAATCAAGTTAACAGGAATCTTTGGACTTGACTCCATAGACAGGAAGAGTCTGAAGTCCTTATGTGGCTTAAGCGATTCTAGACGCTTTTCGAGACTCTGAAGCCATGAAGGGGCCAGATGGACGTTCTTGACAAGAACCCAGCTTCCTGTTGCTGCTGCGTTGCTAATAGCTTTGTCCGCACTTTCAAGTCCTTCGTTCGAACCCATGGCAATGTTGGCACAGCTCCTGTGTGTTCTTTCAACAAGGCCGTCGACTTTATAACTTGCATCGAAGCCGGGGCTTGAACTAAGGGCAATCGGGGTGGTTGAAGTGACTTGTTCGACAACTTCCTTCAGATCACCGTTGTCATCAAGCAAGCCTTTACCGAATACAGTCACAACAAATCGCTCAGCAGCCGGCACAAATCGATCAAGCCGTAGAAGTTTAACAAGTAGCAAGGATCGTAATTGTTGGTCAAGCTGGCTTGTTCCCTCGTCCCAAACGTTGGGAACGAAGTTCTCTGCAAATTCCTCTGAAAGGAACAACTCCCATTGCTCAGCCGAGATATTTGGCAAACTTGACTTAAATACCGACATCTGGGCGAGTGCTGACATTGCAGATTCTCTGAGGTTGCCATCTGTAGACACATCGCAGCCCTCGACAGTGGTATCTAATATCATATCTATCAATCCCTTGTCCATTGGATATGGAGAGGCCTGGGCAAGAAGAACGGCCAAAGTCACGCGGTCCTTTTGGAGCAATCCAAGTGACGTCCGTTGGAAGGCTGCAATAAAGAGGTCACGAAGTATTATGTTGACTCGCGCAGTATAATCGCGCTCTTGCGCCAGCCTCTTGTTATTGTGAAGGACGTCATTGAAAATATCCACAAAGTACTGAAGAGAAAATTGGTAGAAGTGATTAAGGTGGTGAAGCTGTTCAAGGACTGCAAAAACGGCACTACACGACCTTGCGATGATGTTGTATTGTAGTGTGATATTGTCAACTTCTGCCATCACTCCCTCAGTCTCAACCATCTTGTTGGAAATTTCCCAGGCTTCTTTCTTAAGTGTTTCAAGTGTTTCAATGACATTGTCATCATCAAGAATGTTTCCACGAGATTCGTTTAGCGCCTGGAGCAGTTTCTTTTCTAGTTGGCGAAGATGGATCTTGAACTCGCCCTGTACCTTGATGAGGTTCGTGCGACGTTCGTCAACATCTGGACGTTCAGATTTCAACACTTCATTAAGAGATTGTGTTTGCAAGCTGCTTTGAGTAACTGTAAAGTTTACAAACGTCGTTCGACTGCAGATGTCCGGTGGGAATGAGGCCGAGGGATCACGAGTGGAGAGGAATAATTTGAAAGATGGCGAGAAATCGATTTCTTGCTTGCCTAGTTGGATGAGCACACGACCACCAGTTTTCTGGTACTCCTTATTGAGAACATGGTTGAGAATTGGGTCTAAGTGCTCAGCATCTTGAATAAGTATGGGGTTGCCAAATCGAAGAGCACTCTCGAGCTGTTTGACAAAGGAGTCATCCAAGAAGCTGGTTACGGTAAGTTTTCGATCTCTGTTCTCCTTCTCTAGGAACTCCGTGACACGGCCAGAGGGGTCAATGATAAGAGGGTATCTGTTGAATCGGTTCAGGATAATAGCATTCTCTGTGCACAAATCGTCAACAGGGAGTGAATTGCCCTGCCACGAGAGTCTCTCGTCCGCATTTGACAAGTACTCTGTTACGGGGTTGTGTGGCTTCAAGTCGATGTTCGACTGAGATAAATGATGCATCCAGTCGTCAATCATTGCCTTTCTGAACTGTTGATCGTAAAGACCACCATAGGCAAGGAATGCTGCCGCAATGAGAACATCGCCGACAAGGGTTGATATTTGCGTCTCGAACGTCTTGCTTCCCTCTTCCCACCTAGATCGTTCGGAAGATAAACTGTCAAGCAGACGGACACTTCTGTCAACCTTGAACTCAACTCGGGACATCTCGCTCTTGATGGCTTGTGTCTCACTAATGAGGGCGGCGTATTCGACCTTGTAGGTTGCAATGCTGTTCTCAAGGTCATTTATTGTGTTTTCAATTGCCTGAGCTTCCGCCTTAGTCTGCAATGCCTGTTCCTCCAATTGGCCAACTTCTTCTCTAAGTGGCCCGACACGGTCCAAAATCGAAGAGTAATGAACTTGAGCTTGTACCCATTGTACTAGAGGTCCACAAGCCTTGCTGGCATGGTTGACGCGCTCGAACGAAAATTCTTCTTTGGAAAGGAACTCGTTCAACATCTTTGCCCTCAGCTGACGGGTCATTTGCCTTTCATTGTCATAGTTGACGATGCTTGCAATGAAATCGTCCTTGCGAACGATGCCTTGTATCGTTTTCCAGCTCTCTACTTTATGACCTAGGAGTGCACACACTGATTCAAGCGCCAACCTAACACCGGATGGAGGGTTGCTCATTGACCTCACTTCAGTCAGGTGTTGCTTTTTAATGTTGCTGACGCTCTTCTGTGCCTCAAGAACTGCTGGTTCGGCATTAGCAAGGTCATTAAGCACAATTTCTTTCCGAGTAGCAACCTCCTTCTCTTGCTTCTCCAATGCTGTCTGGATTTCGAGTGATGCCGATTTACGCTGTTCGGCTTCCCGTTGGTCAGCAACCATTCGTTGAAGCTTTTCGTTGGCCTCAGCATCTTTCTTTTCAAGCTGATTCTTCTTTTGAGCCAAGCTAGCCCTTAGATCCCGCACTTTGTCAACGGTGTCCCGAAGTTTTTCAAGACCCACATTGAGATGTCTCTGTTGCTCTTCGAGATCCTCACGTTTTTCGTTAAAGAGCTTAACGTAGTGCGCCACGAAATCAAGATAGTGACGAGGGGTAAGATATGTTGACTTGTCCTGCTGTTTTTGGAGTCGTTGGTTGAACCTATGTAACGAATAGTGAACATAAACCATCGCATTGACCACAGTGTCGCGGTGAGATGCAGGGAGGGAAAGACCACGGTATGCAACCGGTATGCTATCTGGAGCAATGAAGTTCGGCTTGTCAAGATCGACAGACTGCGTGAGTTCGTATCCAACTTGGTATAAAGCTTGATCGGACCAATCTCCCATCCAGTTGAGCACGCATCTGTTGAAGAGAGCGGGACTAGTTGCCGCTTTGGATGATAGACCGTCTTCAGGGGGGTTCATAGTAAAGACGACATGAAGGTTATTGACGATTTGTTGGGTGAACCATTTATAAAGCTCCTCCTGAGAATCAAGGAGTAGGCCTTGTCGTTGGGCGCCCTCTTTACAAGCCGTCATCAGAGAAGCAAATTCGTCACCTTCAAACAGACCAGGGACTTCAGCGTTTGCAAGAAGAGTGTTCATCCGCTCCAAAAACCCGGAGTCCAACACATTTGCTTCGTCCATGATGAAACAAATCTTCTCGCCTTTGCATCCTGCCCTACGAAGGACACTCCTGAGATCCTCGTCGAAGTCCTCACCGGAATATTTCCCGTGCACTTTGATCTGAAAGACTTTGAGGCCATTCATCCAGGCAACAAACCGAGACAATGTAGTTTTGCCACTGCCACTTACTCCGATCAAAATAAGATGTCCCTGGGGCTGACGGAATACTCTGTCGATACGCAGAGCGTGCTCCAAGACGTCATTGAAAAGTACGAGAGGAACGTCGACCTCTTCCTCGCAGAACGTGCGTAATCGCGCCTTGACAAAATCTCGTAGTTGTTCTTGCTCGACAGGAACATAGTTTTTAGATAACCAATTTGAGAATAGAATTGGTGAACTCAAAGCGGCATTTTCATCAATATTGGGGAAATGCTCCAGAGCAATCCGTTTGACCGACTCAGCAGTCCACTGTTGCTCACTTTCGTCCACGAGTCGATCCTGGAATAGTCGCAGGGCTTCATGTGCCCAAATTCGGACCAGACCCTCGATGGAAAGGTTTTCAAGCGGCTTTATTGCTTCATATACACCACGGACCCATCTAGTCAATTCTCGCGGGGAATAAACATAATGTGGTTGAATCTTGGTGGTGAATCTAGCTTGGGATTCTAAGTAGAACTGCACCATAGCTTTTGTAAGGGCCTCAGAGTATCCACGGAGCATTGGTATGATTTTGAGAACTGCAGAGTTGAATGTACCGTAAATCTGCAACAAGGATATTTCGCCGGGATAGTCGACCATAACCAATGGTGCGTGGCGGAGGAACCGCTCGCCCAAAGGCGTTCGGCCTGCATCGGTTGGAGGGTTACAAGCACCGACAAACTGGATTCTATCGAGAGTAATCCATGTCTTGTCCGACGTTCTCCAAAAACCATTCTGTTCTACTAGCTGCCTCAAGAATGAGATTGCACGCTGAGTTCCATATTGGTCACGAGCTGGAAGGTTTATTTCATCACAGAAGATGACAAGCCAGCGACCAATTTGGCTAGGAGACATCACCACGCCATTTAATGTCTTCTTATATTCACAGTATTGTTCGAACGTTTTAATAAGCAAGTCGGGGGTTGTAGCACTGGAAAAGTTGAGGCCAACAACCTCCATATTCGGTAGTTTTCTCAAGGCGGAGAACAAAGTCATTGTCTTTCCAGAACCCGGTGGACCGCAAAGAAGTAGTGGCTTATGCTCAGCAAGCCAAGAATAGAGAACGTCTTCGTGACGAACTGTATCCAGGGTTGGGATGATGACATCTGTTTGTGTGACTGAGTGAGTATTGATCTCAATGGAAGGTACCTGAGACTGCCATGGGATCCATTCAGCCTTGGGTAGTGAAACATCATAATCAATCAATGATGCAGAATCACCTAGCAGAGGGGTATCGGTGGATGAGAAAGCAACCACATATTCACCAAATTGTTTCCGCTCACCAAGAGGACAATCACCAGTCAATGACCACACAAGGGCTAGAAGAAGTTTTTTCGACATGTAAGACTCTGTTTGCTCAAGTTCTAAGGGGAAGTCGACATGTTGGATGTTATACTCTAGGATATTACGACAAGCTTTGTTTAGCAAGCTGAACAAAGTGCCGAGGGCCCGAATATCACTGTATTCCATGATATGTGTATATTTCCTAGCCTCTTGCAGAGCATTGAGTATAACATCGTCCCTTGATAGGAGCTCTCCAAGGAATGTTGCAATGGAGCCTTGAGTTGCCATAGTTTTTGCAGAAGACTGTCCAGCAGGTACACTGTCATCATCCAAGTCTTCAAATATTTTCTCCTTGAGCGACTCAACGTAGTTTGTGATCATCATAGTTGAGGTCACAGTGTCATCATTGAACCATACCATGCCACAGCGACTTACAGTAGCGAGAGTGGCATACTTGAGATTCTCGACCTCGAACATGACTCTAACATTTGGAGGAAGATTTAGTCGCTCGCCATTGGGTAGAGTAAGGAGCTTATTATCGTCCAGAACACTGTTGAGATTTTCAACCCATTCGGGGTCTACATCACCGTCGAACACAATCCAGTGGCGTTTTGAATCTTCACCGCGAAGATTATCCACAACTTTTCGGAGAATCCCGGTGAAAAGACCGTCTGTCCATTCACGAGTGGTATTGTCGAGGTTTCCATATAATGCTTCTTTAGACATAACTTTAGAGTCGATGATATGGGAAACACCTTCTACTCCTTCAACTCGTTGAAGAGCTTGTAGGAGAACTTTCCATGCCGCACTCTTACCAGCTCCGGAGCTTCCTACCATCATCACACCATGATGGATGCCCTGAATCTGGTATAACTGCAGGATTTTGGCGATCCAAATATCTGAGGCAACGTAATGGTTTTCAGCAGCAATATCCTTAATAGCTTGTGTGAGATTCTCAAAGTTTGCTGGCACATATTCAACTCCGGGGAAATCACTAGCCTGAATCTCTAACAGAGTTTCAACGTCTTCCCGAATGAGTTTTGGCGCAATTGTCTCCCGGATACTTTGAACAATAATTTGTGGTTCAATGTATTCATCAGGCCCAATATCTCCATCTGAATTTGCGAGTCTTAGTCGCTTCAGGCCACCCGAGCTGACTAGAACGCTCTTCAAAGCACGGAGGCCGAAATCATAATGGGCTTGCTTTGAAAGGCGGCTGGCGCAGTGATCGAAGAAGGGTACGGTTTGTCTGGAAAGGGGTTTTGCTTGTTTAAAGCCTTGTGAAAAGAGCATGACTTCGGCTATGAGCTCTTTATCAGGCTTTGACATGGCAACACTTCGGAAGAGTTTCTTCAAGTTATCTGGCAAGTTTGAACGCCCAGCATATCCAGGGTTCATAGTAATGAAAATCCCGGTGTTCATGTTGACTCGTAATTGCCGCCCAACAAGATCAATCTGAGCCTTCGTTTCGTCTTCACTATTCTTCAAGCCGATCTGGATATTTTGAATTTGTTGTGAGACTGCGGATAGTATTCGTTCTTCAAGACGATTAAACTCATCGAAACAGCCCCAGGCGCCCACCTGGCAGATACCAAGGAAGATTCTGCCCATTGCCTGGAAATCGAAGGTGTCGTCGCAACAGAACACAAGAGTAAACCGACCAAGCTGCAAACCAAGTGCTTTCACGGATTCCGTCTTACCAGTTCCTGCTGGACCATACGGAGACCCACCTAATCTTTGGCACAATGCTTGTGTAAGGGTCAGGAAACACCGGTCTGTAAGTGGTGTGCGGACAAGGCGTTCCGGAACACCTAGGTACTCAAAGCCATAGCTTAGTTTTGCATTCGCCATATGGATATAGAGTCGCTGTAAGAAATCTCCAGTTGGCTGGTAGACATAGCGCATTTGCAGGAGCCACAGGTAGTGGGTTGGCGAGGAGGCGTTGACACTCATGAGTTTTGCTATGGCATCTCTTTGATGAACGAATTCCGTAATTAGATGTTCACACTTCTTGCGCGTAATCGGGTCTAGGTCGCCAAGGACAGTGAGAGCAAGTATATCGAGGACCCTCACTTCTGCGTCATACAATGCTGATAATCCACCGCCGCCGGCTTCGAGGGCTTTTTGAACAGCATTGGTCCACACAACCTGACTGCCCAGGACCACAATCTGAGCTGGGTAATTTGCGATATAGTCCTGGAAAGCGGTGGAGTCAACTTCTGAAGCGCTGTAGATGGGCTCAAATTGCTCAATTGCCTCTGTCAACAGTTCCGCCAGCGTCAATTTGACGTTGTTGTCTAGTGCAGTAAGCCAATCGTTGATACGAGGCGTCTTCACTAGTGACACTTCACGCTTTAGTATAACTTCTTCCCCTTCCTTAGAGCTAACGCCAATGATGTTACCATCATCGTCAATGAGAAGACCCGAGAGTCCCGCGAACATCTTCTTGAAATGTTTTGCAACTCGGAGGGTATCATTGCTATTACCAATTATCTCAAGGAGATCTTCATCTCCAACAAAATAGAAGCGCGGGAACGACACACGTTCCTTTTCAAGGTATTCACCCAGTGCCTTTTGAATCTTGTGGAGGAGCTCTGCGAGTCTTTCAAGCGACTTCTGGACACCAGTAATGGCGAGGACATCGAGTACCAGAGGGGATTTGTAGACCTTTTTCATGACTGCAAAGAATTCAGAGTTGATATTTTGGAACCTTCCAGACTCAAGGGGAAGGAGGTGCTTGATATCAGCATTCCCAGTAAATACTCCTTCTAGATAAACCCATTGTCTTTGGACATCGATCCAAACATCAAATAGGACATGTACCCTGGTGAGTTTGTCCTCCCAAGTCGTGGCCTCTTCTTCGAATTCCTTGTAATATGGAGAATGTCTCATTGCCTGGAGAGAGTTCAGATTTTCACTACACTTCGCAAAAAGATCATCAAACCCACGAATCAAGCGACACTTGTTTTGGTAGTTCACCAGGTCCAAAGTATAGCTTTGCCAGGTTTCGCGAACGCTTCGCAAAAATTCCTCCAATGCCATCTCTCCCTGAGCTTGTGTAATAATGTCACGAATAACAGATTCACTGGGTCCAAGTTGAAGATCCCAGACGTCTCCTAGGGTCATTGATATCTGTGAGAATCGCTTGCCTGGCTTAAGAGCCTTAAAGATCTTTTGCCAATGACGCTCCCTGACAGCCTCGGATTTCATGTCTGCAAGCAATGGGTTGACTTTTAAGAAGCCACGAAGAACATTTTGTATATGCTCAAAAGCAGCATACTGGCGCATTCGACTTGGCATTTCCTTCGTCATTTTGATCAATCCATCCAGGGACTGGCGAAGTTTTCGTGGTTGGATGCTATTCCAGAGCGTATCGCGCAATTCATTTAAGCTCTTCCAGATTGTAGACAAGGCAGCCCATACAGCCATAAAATCTTGTACTTCCTCAAGAATAGCAGCGAGTGTGGTTTCAGGGCTGCTAGGAAGATCGAGAGCTTCCTTTGCCTTTGACACCATTTCAGATTCAGACTGTAGCTTCTCGAGACGTGATTGGAAATAGCTAAGTGTGGCAGAAGCCTCTTCAGGAGGAGTTGATCCTGAAACAGGCTTTTCTTCATTCCATTGGTTGACAGCTTCTGCAATCTTCTCGTTAATGACTCTGTCTTCTGCAGATATTTTGGCTCTAAGAGCATCTGTCTGATCTTGCACAGTTTTACTTCTGCGCTCCAAGATCTCATTGAGAGCATCCCACTCTCCAGAAACTCGATCAGCAGGAAGCCAGTCGCTAGGTGCCTGATATCTTTGTCGGATAAGTGTTGCTTGACCTTGCAAGAACAGGTCAATCTCAGGTTCCCACAGTTTTGCTTTTCTCTTGCATTGCTGAACAATTGTAATAAATGAAACAGCTTGGGCGGTGGATGAGGCCTCGAGTGACTGTCCTTCCAGGTCCCGTCGTGCCGCTTCAAGTTCAGCATGAACATCTCGCATACGGGCTCCTAGTTTTCCTGCAAACTTAAGCAGAATCTCCCGTTGCCATTGGTCGTACTTTGCGTTGACTTTGGTCTGAACTTGCTCATAATCGATGCGAACATTTCCAAATGAGCGGCGAACCTCGGATGTGTCAAATGTACCACGGCTTTTGCGAATTTCATGCAGTAACTGAAGCCATTGAGATAGGTCCTCTCCGAGTATATCGTAAACATGGGATGATTGCAGGTCCCATAGCGATTGGAACTGAAGCCATTTGTCCACATACTCCGAGATTTCCTCCAATCGAGCTTCTATAAGCGAGTACACTTCGCTCAATTCTTCAGAGCAGTATTGAGGGATGTCGGAGAAGTGGGTTTCAGAATAAGAACCATTATCGGCATGGATTGACATTTTATATCTCGAAGACTTAATCTTCTCCAAGTTACAAAGGACGCCGACCCATTCATCAAAATGAGCAAACCACGAAGCTCTAGCGTACTCCAGCGGTGGATCGAGATGCATGACCTGGTTTTTCATGGAAATTTCGTGGAGAGACTTTGGGAACTGAATATATGATGTGTCTTGTTCCTCTTTGTTGCCGCTCGCCTCGATAGTGTGGCCCGTTCCAGATTGTTCATCTCCGGCATGTTGAAAGGATGCAATCCAGCGTCTAATAGCACCCCGAAGTCGATCTTGAAGAATGGTTTCGATTTTGGTATTGAGGTTTGCAACCCAGTACCCAAGATTAGCATAGTTCTCGAGGTTGAGTTTATCGATCGCAATCTGAATCTGATCAATGCGGTTACGGAATACAGTCACGTCGTAAGGGCAGGTTTTCAAAGCAAGAATTGCCTTCTGAATGTTATCATCCATGGTGGCCAGAGTCGCCGTCTTCGATTGCAATACAGATGTGGAAATTGCAAATTCACGGACAAATTGAACATGCTTGCTCTCACCACGGCCGGAACTGACAGAAGGATCTGCAGATCCATTCGCAAGACCTTGTTTGACATGGATCTCATAAGAATGTATGAAAGACTCCCATCGCAAAGGGAGGCCCTTTACTATTAGGGCTTGGACATCGTTCTGATACCCATTGAGTAAGATGGCAGACTGTGACATGGATGCAATCGCCCTGATTGTTTGATATAGAGTGCGAACACTCTCCATCAAGCTAATCGCAAACGGATAGACGCGTTTGGCTTCCTTCGAAACGCTAGTAATAGCGTGTGGGATTTGGAAGTTCAGCCAAACTAGATTCCGCACTTCCTTAAAAAGAGCAATGATTTGGGCATCAAAGTTGACGGCTAATTCAAGAGAGTTTCCAGCAGCGCGATTTCGAGTAATAACGAACAAGCGGCCAGAGATGGCAATATTCCGTCGTTTGACATCCTGTACCCAAGCTTGGAATACAGGTCGAGTATCTAATTTCTTGCGGAACATATTGCTCTCGGCCTGTAGCTTTTGGCCATCCGCATGAAGATCCCAGTCTTCACCAAGAACATCTTCGACTTTTCGCATATAACCATCTAATTGACGTTCTATTTGTTGAGCCCAGATAATAGCACCCGAGACAGGGGGTAGATCTCGGAGTTGTGCCATTGCATGGGCTTCTGAGTGTCCATACTGCTGCTTAAACCGTTCATGCAAAGCCGCAATATCTTGCTTTACATTATCAATAAGCTTGGTCTGGTACTCGCCAATAGCACTCCTAATCTTTGGTCGAACCAGCAACGCATTGAACTTTGAAAAGACTCGGAATTTCTCATTGGCATTCTGTGCTGTGGCAAGCTTATCACGGAGCCGAGCAATCATCAGATTTTCAACACGAGAAGTACGCTCGTTGTAGGCAGACTCAGCTTGGATCCATGCCTGTGTTCCTTCAGGACTGACGTCAAGAACATCCACATCCTTTAGAGCATTATATGCCTGGGTAACTTGCTCTACAGCATCAACATCACCAAATTCTTCTAAGGCAGTCGAGTTATCCGCTCCGGCAGACAGGGATGCGCCCCCCTGGTTAGATTTCGTGCCGAGAACATTGATGATAGTTCGCTGAAGCTGCTCATGGTTCGTGCGGAAGGTGTTAATGAATTTAAGTCGGTCCTGGGTTTCCGCGTGTTTTGGTTTAACCTTGATCGGGATGAATTTCTCGTTGCGTCTCCTCATAGCATCTCGCGCGACGTTGGTAAATTCTTTGATGTTCTCGTCCCAGGTTCGCCAGACGATCTGGGCAGCACGCATAAGTGAGTGGAACTCGGTGTAGTCGTAATGCATGATACTCCGTCCCGGTATCAGCTTATGAATAGTCAAGTCCAGGTCTCCAGAAATTGCTGCAACGAGAGATAGGGCACGTTTTATTGGGTATGGGCAAATACGCAGTTTCTTGTTCAAATGCGAGAATATCAGATTCAGGGCTTCTTGGACCTTCTGAAGGGAGGTTGCAGACTCCAGTTCATCGAGAGGGAAATCACGGAGTAGTTGGTTATACTTCTGCACTGTTTCCATCGCTTCCTTCAATCCAGTATCGGCAGAGAAGCTGAGAGTGGTGGAAAAGCGCTTTGCATGTCGAAGAACGTCCATAGTAAGTTGCACTCCAGCATCTCGTAACGCAGTCTCAATGCCTTCGAGTGCAGTCTCCATGGATAGCCAGAAATTGATCTCTTGAACCGCGGATCCATTATCAGGGTCTCGAGACATTTTCGTAATCGCTTGAATCGACTTTATCCATCCATTCACATTATTCTGTATACTGTTTATAACTGCATGGTTGTCCAAGACTGCTGCGGGCACCAGCTCGACCGACGGTTCGATACCCCGGCTTTGAGCTTCATCCAAAGCTGCCTGCACAATTTCATGCAACGGAAGGCTAAGCGCAGGTATCTCGATGTTCTGCTGCAAATGTGATAGAGCAAGTTCAAGCTCTGCAAACTTCTGCTTCGCACGAACTTCTCCGGTCTTAGGGTCGGTGTCATTCCTCCCTTTGGATCCTTGAGCACCATCATGCCCACGCGTGCACGCTTCGTAGTACGGTGATAGACCATGATGGACAAAGGAGTATATGATCTCATACGGCGAAATCGGCGGGTCCTGTGGGGTGGTTGAATTATTTAATGAAGCAAATCCAGGCAGTGTGAGGACCTGTATCTGTGAATAGAGAGGAACAGCGGGGTCGATGGGTTGTCCTGGCTTGAAGACTGCCATAGCCGCCGTGGTGGTAGGGGATATGGATAGCTCTGAGCTGAGTGTGTAGACATAGTTACTATGCTCCGCTGCAGTACTGTTAGCCAGCCGAACCGACATCTAAATCCTTCCTCGGACGTCTGTGACACCTACTGTCATCGTCTGATCCATTGGTTTGCTCTGGCACAACGGTATCTTTATGCGCATACAGGGCTATCTGCGACTCAGAGGCAAAGCGTCCGCAACGCTGGAGTGTCTCGGAGTACTTTGCTTGTGAAAGTAAACTTCCACTGCTCTCAAGGTCTCTCCTTAAAGCTCCAAGCGTCCCCTGGATGACTTCAGCTAGATAGTGAAGCACGACTTCAGGGTCGACAGTCATCGAGACCGTCGGTGATGGGACGCCATTCGCCGCCCCTGGAGAGATGACCTCCATGCTCGCAGACTTAGAGTACGCGACCCGTTGCTGTCATCGAGAGTTATGGTAAGAGGAAGAAGGCAAGACTCGTGGGAAGCATCGACCTAATATGCGGTGGCCGTGACGTGTCGTGTATTAAGGGAAAATAAGATAATTACTATGAGCTCGACACCCTTGGGCTCTCGGGTCTTTATCTCGTCCGCCTTCAACTTGATTTTGGGCTCCAAAATATCCAGCTTCACCTTTTTTTTTTCTGGCCTGCAACGCGGCGATGTTTACACGTGTCACATGACTAAGTACAGGGGCCGGGGTCGGGATCAGGGGTAAGATGACTAAGCACAGGCCTTTAATTTTAACATCAGATTCAAGCGTAGGCTTTCTTTCTAGCTTTGTTCCTGGTTTCTAGCTATGCATGGGGGGGGGGGGTAGACATAGATGAATAGGGAAGAGAGTGCAGGAAGAAGTAGTGCATCCACGTTGAATGCCGTGTAGGTGGCTTGGCCGTTCACGTCGGATCTTCACTCTTCCGCTGTCTCTGGCTCCTCTTCCTCGTGCTCCTCCTGTCTCTCGCGGCAGTCGCACTTGTACTTTGCTCGGAAGTCCGCCGCACTCATCTCCTCCAGGATCTGAAGGGCATTCTGGCTCGCCTTCAACTTGGCATGGCGAGGAGATGAGGCGACCCCTTCGGCCACGATGTCGTCGTGGACGCAAACAGCCGCGAGGGCACGCACCGTGGTGCCGTCTACACATGGTATTTCATCTGCTTTCAAGGCGTAGAACGTGCAGCCGAAATCTACGGCGAGTCGAGTGTGAAGGAAGGTGATAGGGTGCTTGTTAGCGAACGTATCGTACACACTCATGTCCTCGAAATAGTGCTGGATGAACTTTCGGAAGAAATCATCCACAACGTCAAAATTGAAATTCGAGTCCACGAATATAGCTCCGAGGTATGCTTCAACAATGTCCGGTAAACACTAAGCAGACGCATAAGAATATCTCCTCATATGATTAATTTGCAGGAGGGTTTACTCACCTTTGGTGGTTCGTTTGTGTACGTCCAGGCCTCAAGGTTTCCTTCCATTTTGATTTTCATAGCCTGCAGTTCTTCAGTGTAGCTAGTTATTTGGCCTTGGAGAGTGTTGCTGATATGGATAAGATGGACATGGAGGTTGAGGCTGACTGCAAGCGAACCAAGGAACTTGTTGGATACCATTGCCATCTAATCACGTCAGTAATGTATAGCTTAGTTAGGGGAGGAAGAGGTGTATTTACTTTGTGCTCCGTGAGCCATTGGGGGTCTTTGTCGGGGTATCTTTCAAAAAGATGATTGACGCAAACCATATCAAGTAAAGAATCACCAAGGAATTCCAGACGTTGGTAACAAGGGACATTTGCCCACTGAGATGGATACGATGGGTGCATGAAAGCCGACCGAAGGAGCTTAGGGTACTTGAAACAATAGCCGAGTTTTGACTGGATTTGGTTGGCGACGTCAATCTCAGATGCACTGGCTGATGCTGTTTGGTAGTTTGGCAAAGAGTACAGTCTTGAGTAGTCTGCCCATTTTTCCACGCGATGGTCATCACTATTGACAAAAACTGTGACTGCCTTTGTAGCCATGTCAAATTTGTGATCAGGACCTCCAGCCAGTAGAGATGCTCCAATTAGAGCCTCGCATACATCAGCAATAGTTTTGTCAGCAAGTGCATGCTCAGGACCGTTTGGACCTTCTTTCTTATCTTTGCCTTTAAGCAGTGTTAAACCCTCAGGATACCATGCTCGTCTAGGGTATAAAAGTTAGTGAGATGTCAAAACCAACAGGGAGTCAATCCCATAGTTAGCGTACCTTGAGAATGATCTGCTGCGGATGAACTTGAAAATCTCCAGAATTATTGCATTGTTGAACAAATTCTGGTTGCAGATGAGTAGCATACGTTTGACATGGTAGTCGTATTCATCATTATCTGGATTCATGGCAAAGAGAGATATGGATGTTGCCATCTTCAAGAAGCAGTCACCAAGGAACTCAAGTCGTTCATAATTCTTGCCCATTCCGCTTTGGAATCGAATTTGTTCCATGCCGTGCTCCTCTGTGTTCTCCGAGTCTTTAGTTAATGCCTCAAGCGCTAGTTCTGGAGGAATCTTCAGCTGAAGCTTTTCACAGGCCTCCAAAGCAATGAGATAAGATTCCATTCTCCAGATCATTGCTGGGAAAACGAATATCTGTGTGGCCAAGGGAACAGAGATCTAGAAGATAGTCAGCGCAGTCTTTTCAACATATCTAGAGAGAGTCCATACTGCAGAAATTTTTAATGCCTCCGCGCAGACATAGTAGTCCACAGGAGGACTTTTCTGGTTCTCATCTATATCCAGGAAGTTTCGGCGAAGCTGTATGAGTTCCGAGCGTAATACTGGCTGGTCCCAGTTGCACCTTTTCATGAATCTAGCTCGCGAGTTTTTGAACAAGCTGAGACAATAGTTCATAATGTTGTCCATGTATCGGCGTCGGGCCACGTTCTCTGGAACTGGGTCCTGAGGCCGCCGAGTTGGATCAACTTTGATTGAAAAATAACGATATCTCCCATCCCACTTGTCTACAAGGAACCTGTTCTCGAGGAATTCGTTAGGCATATCAGGCGACCAGAGAAGTTCCTCATTTTCTTGAATATATTGTAGCATCTGCCAATCGATCAGTTCGACTGGGTTTGACTTTTTGATATCTGTAACACCGTCAAGTTTTGCGGGTGCAATCAAGTAAGACACCAGCGATGAATTTTCTTCATAAATTTTGTGAAAGACATCCTCGAAGACCCTGAAGGTGAATTTGGTCAAAAGCTCCAATTCAGGTGGTATGACTTTGAGTCCTTCCTCAACTCTTATGCTGCAGCTACTGCATTTCTTATTGTGTTCCAGGTATAAGGGGAAAGCGGGGAAGTCAGGCATTGGAACTCTTGTCAACAACACAATTGGGTGGTAAGACTTTTGCAGCTTCTCGCAGTCCGAGAGTGAGAGAACAGTGGCATATAGAACCGTTGGTGACTCTCCCCTAGAGAGTTCCCACGCTGCAGGTTTGGATATCATGCTATATTTGTTGCTTTTCTTCGATGTGATGGCGAGTCGAGCATTTCTCATTACCGGGAGTCGTTTGTGGTAGGTCGAAATGAAATATTCATCGAGTAACCTGTTCTTGCGCAGCAGCAGGCACGTCTCAAAGGCTGCGGATTGCTTTGCAAGGAGCTTCCGCGAGGCCGACTTTCCCATGCATCCTCGTATTGGTGATTTCTCAGGGAGTATGGTCTCACAGATGAAAGCACCATCTTTCGGATGGATGATATAACTGACCTGAGTTGACAGTTCTTTTTCATATTGCTATGTTCGATTAGCATCAATGATTGAACCCAAGGATATAACTCTTACCAAAGTGCTTGCGTAGTGTGCAAGAACAGCTAATGAAGAAGGGTAGGTGAGCTTTGCACCCGTGCTTTTGATAGTGTAAGATTTTTGCTGCCTGTCTTTTTCTATCATCATATCAATGTCACCAGTCCCCTTTAATAATCTGTCTTCTGGAAGGGATTTGCAGAAGCGAGTGAGAACTTCCTATAAATAACGCCATTGAGTTAAATTCATTGTTATGCAAACTCTTTGCTAGGAGAAGTTACTGTTACTACCTCCGAGCGGCGAACTTCCTCGACCGCAGTCTCATGCATTAGGTTATTGCGTTCCACCATGTGTGCAAACTGAGTAAAGATGTTAGTTTGGACTAGAGAAACTTCCAGGTACGTAATGCATACCGTGGACTCCATATGTCGAGCTCTGCCTCTGCTCTGGATATATTGAATGAGTGTAGAGTAAAGATCGAATCTGAGATTGAAGTCAGTTCCAAGGCCCGGTATTAAATACTCGTTGGATTCATTCACTGTTACCTAACAATGAGATTGCAGTCTTGAATATCTAGCCCCTCCTCGGCTACGGACGTAGCAAACTAGCAACACTAGTTAGCTATTGATGAATAAAGAAAAGAAGGGAAGAGCCTATACCAAGCAATTGATCTCACCCTTCCTGAAAGCTATCACATTCAGGAACTGTTCTCTGAAAGAGATGTCTAGTCCAATTTTATCACCACCAGACCGAACACCAACCAGTAGGTTTGGCCGAATATATTGAGATCCGATTTTCTTGAAAAGATCTCTAAGAATTCTTGCTGTATGGCGTTGTGCAGTAAAGACGATGCATCGAGTATCTGGATTTTCTTTGAACCGCCGTAGGAGCTGGTCTCTCAGCAGTAGCACCTTACGGCTGAGAAGCTCCGGGTTAGCAACCGGGTCACCAAACTCATGCTCCTTGATGATGGCTCCCGCCTCCCTGATCCTTTCAGCTTCCGTATCACAAGAGGACTGGTCGGGTATACTTTTCATCAAGGGCCGGTTTGACCTAGCTTCTAGCTTAGGCAGGGTTTCCTCACTCAAACAGTAGCTCCATATCCAGTCAGAGCACCAGCTTCCTAGACTTGAGGATGTCTCACGTGAGAATTTAAATATCTTTTCCAGGACCTTGATATCACCAAACTTCTGTCGAAGCTTGCTATAAAGTGGTGTCTCAAAAGGCAATTCAAGCCTATCATATTCCCAAATCTCTTCTGTTGGCCGAGTCACGCTCTGCCGTAGAAGAGCAGGATTTGATGCCGTGGTTATCTGGCTGTCGAGCATGGCTTCAAGAGTTCTATGTTAAAATTGATTAGCCCAGATGGTTTTCCATATAGGTACAAAGTACATACTTTGCTGCCCCTACAACCTCAACCTTAGCATCCACTGGTGATGCAGTCATGCCAAATATTTTTGGCTTCCTCTCAGGCTCTTTTAGATAAAAGTCCTTGATGATTCTATACAGAGTATTTTAGCTCAATGCACTTAACATTAAAAACATCACAATATCTTACTTACCTTGCATATGGATGCTCCTTTTTAGCATGGTGAGCCTCATCAAAGATCAACAGGTTGATTTGGTCGATCTGAATAAAGGAATGAAGCAGACATTGATGAAGCACTTCTGCAGTACAGACAATAACCATATTTCTCTTGAAGTGGCCTTCCCAGGTTTCCTTGTTCCAGAGATCTGTCTGCATTGCACCACAAAATTTGTCTATCTTCTGAGGTATATTGTTCTGTAGTACAGCTGCTTGTTGATAAACAAGTGTAACACTATCAACCTACCGAAGATTTAGTATATTAGCGTATAGAGGTATTGGGCGAAGTAACCAACCAGGAAGAATGAGATACGAGGCGGCAGTCCAAGGCTACGGTCTGTCAATTCCTGTTCAATGACATGCTTGAGAAGAAGGACAGCAATAAGTGTTTTTCCAGAGCCTATATTACAATTAGTATTAGGTTAATGATGCATATCAAGATTGAATTCATACCAGTCTCGAGTACAGCAATGATATTCTTCTCCTTTGCTTTCTCAAAAAGCTCAAGCTGATATTCACGAGGGTCATGGATAATCGAGGTATAGTCCTGTTTGGCAATTATATTTGTCATTGATAGCTGAGTATCATCAGTTGCCTTGATAACGGCCTTGACATCATCCTCTGTGATGACTTCAGCCCGCCGTGACAGCCTATTGTATAGGATAGATTAGGAGCAAGTAAGATGGTTTATGTTAAGGATTAATATCACGTACAAATCCTTGAATTTACAGTTGAGTGCTCGCCGTTTCTCGCTTGGGTTGGCCGGGTTTGGTTTTTCATCTTCTGTCTCAGACTCAGTAGGAGTCCCTGATCGAGTCTCGGGGGTTGAATCAGCAGCCGGGACATTGGTGTTCTCCTCTTTCAATGTCTGAGGCACATTTGTAGTAGCCTTGTCGATATCAGAGTTATCCTCCATATTGGTATTTTCTGACTTCAGAAGGTCGGAGTTGTTAGTTGTAGAAACGCAGATTGACCAGGAAGAAGTCTGAGAAGATATAAATAGTGTACTCCGTACCCCGACGCAGCAAATTAGTGAAGGGGCCAGTTCACTTATATACTAAAAGCTGCAGAAGTGAAAGGAAATATCACAATCCACGCCAATACCTGCGTTTGATGTCTAGTTGGTGAATGGCTAGCGAGGTTGTAGACTGATGTTTGCCTTAGCTGAAACAAGACCCATTTCTAACCCGATGGATAAGTTACCAGTTAAAGTGAATGTATATAAAGAATCTGCATAGCTCGTTTCATTCATTGTTATATCAGCCCCTTGATATGATTTTCTTCGCACCAGCCATGAAAGGGCATCAACCAAACTGCATACAACATAGTTGTTGCTTGAGGGGAAACTTGACAGGGAAAAAAGGAGGGGCTGTGTGGTTAACTAGTTGTTTGATACTACCAGCATATGACCCTAAATTAGTGCTCTTCAGCTACTCCAGACCAGGCCAGCAAGTCTGAGCCACCAATAGATACCGCCAGAGAGCCATGAAGGGAGCAGAGGGAGCAGACAGGCTTAAAAAGAAGAATCCTGTCAATATTTGATATTTGATGTTTAGAAGCTTCGTATCAAACATTCAAGTTAGAGTTCAGCGAGCGTAGTGACGGTCACGTGGAACAGGCTCGAGGCAGTCTAACTAACTAGTTAGTTAGTTAAACAACCACTCAACTAGTTAAAGTCAGTTTAACTAACTAGCTGGCTGGATGATGGAGCCGGGCAGGTCAACAGGCACAAAGTCGCGGAGTCATTTAGAGCAAAGGCCCTCAAGGAGCAGCTATCAGTAAATTGACGTCAAGAGGCGCTCGAGTTGTCAGTGACTTACCATGAGTAGCTCGTCCCCAAGCCTGCAATCCTGCCTCGCTTCTGCAAAGGCAAAAAAACAAGAGCTCGAGACGGCGGCAGATACAAACAGCCCCGCGTTCCAAGAAGATCTCAGCAAAGCTATATCTGCCTTTGAGCAGTGCCAGAGACTCATACAGCAGCTATCGTTGTTCAGTCCCAATGAATCAGCGGAGGACATAACTACCGGAGATTTACAGTATGCAATATAGCCCCGAGGAAGTTACCAGATGGGAGCTAATGCCAGCTCGACGTGTAACTTTAGATTTTTGACAGTCCCATACCTACTCGCCGAACTGCTCCAACGGTCTTACGGTACGGATCGCCTTAAAACACTCCAGCAGACGCGAGACGAATATGAAAAGTTTCTTGAAGCACTAGACCAGTATGAGCTTCTCTCGCCTTCAAATAAGAAGCTCTACGAACAGTACCTTGAACAGCCAGAGTCATTCAGCCTGACTCCTACCAATGATGCATCAGCTCGCAGACAAGTGAAAATAGCGAGATTCAAGGAAGAGAAGGAGCTTAAGCAGAAATTGGAGGTTGGTTTGTTCTCAGCTATCTGTGTATTATTCAAGGAACACGACAGGCGGTTTGTTGCTAACGGAGGGAAACTGTAGTACCTTTCGCAAAACAGGGATTCGAGTCACAACGACGATGACATAGTACGGCAGGTGTACCTTGCGGAAATCAATTTTTACACGCACCAAACTTTCCAATCCCTGGATATGCTTGCGCAAGAACTATCCATGCTTAAAGCGGCTCAATCACTTCCCGCAGTTCAGAGAACAGACGAACGTAAACCAGGGCTCTCAGACAGGAAGGATACCGGATATTCCGACCGTCTTGACACGGTTGGTTCGCAGATGGGCCGTGGTCGGTATAGCGGGGTGCTGCTGAGCCCAGACGGTAAACCACTGCAGCCGTTTACCTTGACGAGTCGGAGAACCGATATTCAAAGGGGTGTATTCCGACCAGGACATAATCTCCCTACGATGAGCATCGATGAGTACTTGGAAGAGGAGAGGAGACGGGGTGGTATTATTGAAGGCGGCGGTGAAAAGTCGGGTATCCCAAAGGAGATTGACGAGGATGATGTTGAAAAGGCTGATGAGGAGACTCTTAAGGCGAGGGCCTGGGATGAGTTTACAGAGGCTAATCCCAGGGGTTCTGGAAATACTTTGAATCGGGGCTAGGCCATGTCTTATTTATGATCTTTGCTGAGGGAATGTGCCTCAATCCTGGACGCAATGCCATGTTAGCTGTGCTTTCTACCGGCACTGGCAATTGACACAGGCGTACCCGGCGGGGAAAATTTTCCCTTTTCAGCTCTGGCCACTTTGTCAGAGCTAGATCGAGCAACTCACGACCAAGAATTTCATATGCCTGAATGCTGAATTAGTCTTTTTTTTTTGTTGTTGGAAGGGAGGAGAAAGAAAAGAGAGCTGAAACAAAAAGGTATCCTGACCTTGTCTCCAAAGTGGAGTCCATCTGTAAAGTACCCCTTATCAAAGGGCTTTGCACCCGGCATGCCTGAACCCGGAAGCATCTCATCGATGTCAAGATGATAGAATGCATCGTCCTGGGTTGTCCCTTCGATCCTACAGACAGACTTTGTGAGGGAATACCAAAGGTCTAAGACAGCCACTCTGCTGGTCTGGGCTTCATACTCCTTACCAATTTCAACTATTTTCTTTGCATATGTCCGTTTCGACTCCCATGTTCTGTGGCCACGGCTCTGCGATGCCACACTGCGCAGTATAATGGCGGCATCTGGGTTATCCAGGAGAGGCTCCCCTACCGGAACTGGGACATTCACTGGGGGTGGTGAAATGAGGATCACTTTGGTCTCCTGCGTGGCAGGGTCGTCAAGTATGGTATTCAGGTAATGGCGGATATGCTCTTCATACTCTTCAAGGGGGACCATGGCTCCACTCAGCGATAGACATGCATCGTTGGCTCCCAGGAATATGGTGATGAAGAGCGGTGCTGGTGGTCCTCTTGACTTGATAGCTCCCATTAGGTATTCATTAAACTGTCTCCGCAACGACCTTGACGTTTGTCTGATCCAATAAGTCCAATGTTCGTAGACTTGCCACCGAGTGGGAAACGGATACTTAAACATACCCAGAGTAACCTATTCTTCTAGTCAATCTGCGATTCTCCAGTATAGCCGCTCTCATAGCAAGCAATTTAAAATAAAAGTCGGAAGAAGTATGAAAAAATATTCAAGATGAACTGCCTACCTTCGTTCACGACCTCCACTCTATCTGCGTAGTACTTCTGTAGCTGCCAGCCAAAGCCGACGTCTTGCGGGAAGAAACCCCTTTCGGTCAGGGAGTCGCCAAAGAGGTATATCCGTGGATAGTCGTTAGGCGTGACCTTGTCCAGCCTGCTGTCCCGCCGGAAGTATCGATAGGACATGGCTAGTCAGTTAACTAGGAAATTAGTTGAACTAGCCTGTGGGGATATAATTTAAGGTCGAGAGAGTAGGGCGACTATTCTGTCTGGAAAAGAGAGAGACAGCGGACCGTCGACGGCCTCTTCCTGGCTATATGACATGCGCGGGGCAAAGGAAAGCAGAAGAAGACGAGAGAGCTACGGGAAGATGGAAAACGGATGCGAAGGCACGCATCCCGGGGTTGGGATGCTCTTGTTCTAGGCCGGGCTCTGCGGATGCAGCGCCTGCAGGAGCCGTCTAGTTCGTTAGACATACATATAACTACGCATTGGGTTGGCGAGCAGCCTTGGTTGGGCCGACTAGTCACAGCCTCCATGCCGCCGCCCAGTGGGACAAGGGGCGGGAGCAGTTCTGATATAACTCGATAGACACTTGGACTCTTTTTTAGAGCTACGATTTCACTGCCTAGATAGACTAACAGCGCGAACTAGTCAATATCGGGCGCCATCCCCTGAGGCTAACTATGGATCATTATGGACCATGTTGTGCCTAGATCCTGGAGAAAGCAAAGAGACAGGGGCACTTAGTTTAACTATGTAGTACGACTCTCAGACTGAACCAGCCCTCCTAGCAGTCTGACTGGTTGACTATTCCACGGGATGAGGGCGGAAAGAAGGGATGAACGCGAGGTGGTTGGTGTTTACCATGCTTTCTTCTTCTGCTGGATGACTTCGAGGATCTTGCCCGCCCCTTTCTCAACCATTTCGTCTGCAACAGCCTTGCCAAACTCTTCAGCTTGCTCTGGCGCCTGGACATGGCAGTCCTTCTCGATTTCCACGGCCTCCTTGCCGTCTATACTAGTGACGATGCATCGAAGCCTCAGCATCTCACCATTCCCACTCGCATCTGGAACCCATTCAGTCTCAACGCCGAGGGGAGCACTACATCCACCTTCCAGTGTCCGCAGCAAATTTCTCTCGGCCAAACAAGCGAATGTCGTTTTCTGATCTCCAATCTCCCGCAGCATCTCAGCCATTTTCTCGTCGTCAGCCCGAATTTCAACCCCAAGCGCCCCCTGGCCCACAGCATGGAGCATCTTCCCATTTTTGGAGTCGAGATACTGCGCAATGCGATCTCCGTGTCCCGATCTCAGCAGGCCAGCGGCTGCAAGTATGATACACGTAAACGGGCCGTCTTCCGCATCCAGCTTGGCTAAACGTGTGTCGATGTTACCTCGTACATCAATGACCTTGAGATGTGGATAATGGCGGCCGAGCTGTGCTGTACGACGGACGGAGGACGTTCCAACCACCGAGCCTGCCGGCAGTTCTGCAAGTGTCATCTTTGGCTGGCCCTTCTTGACCACCAGCGCATCTCTTGGATCCTCACGTTTCATGATGGCGCTCAGTGTGCAGGCCTCGGGGATTTGCGTGGGGACATCTAGTCAGGTTAGTAACTGATTTCCCATCCGTATTGTTATCTTATAAAACGACCATACTTCAGCAGGCAAGAGGAGAGCATATCACACCTTTCAAAGAGTGCACTACGAGGTCAAGCTGCTTTGCCAGCAGCATCTCCTCGAGCTCCTCTGTCCACAGATTCTTCGACGTGAACTCCCGAAGCGGGGTAACTTTGTTCAGATCACCAGCAGCATCGCGAGTGTGAACATTGAATTCGCAGTCTGGCCATCTCGCTACCAGGGCATCCCGTACGATCTCCGTCTGTAGCACGGCCAGGTTCGATTTGCGCGTTCCGATGGTGAACGTCTTGCGCGGGGCGTCCATCTTATCTGATCGTGGCCCGTGGGGTTCCAAATGTTTAGCAAAAATCGGGTGTGTGAGAGACGCGATGCAGAGTAATCAGGCAATCGTAAAAAATTAAGCTGCGAGTTATAAAACGAATGAATCTGCCGACGGAGGTATGGTACTGCTATTCCAGACGAGAAAGCTGTAGAGATTGGTCCTTGCCGTACTCCGTAGCTCTGGATAGACTGGAGCACTAGGAGATTTTTTTTTTTGGCTTGGTTTCCCCAAAATTAGTTATGGCTCCATGCAAGCCTCCCAGGGCATAGTTTCTCAACCACAGGCCATCACTCCAACATTATTGAGCCATGTCACTTTTGTATGTAAGTACTCCGTAGGTAAGGGCAAAAAAGGACCCTGACTAGCTCTGCAACACGGCCACCAAACTAGATAATTACTCCGTACAATCAATAACAACCGATCGACCGTCGCTTTCCAAAGCGACCTCGAGCTTCAGGACGCAAACTTATGGTGGGCCGCCGCTGACATGTGACATCCAAACTGACTAAGCAATCGACATCACGTGAAGCTGGCGGAACTCTAAGGGCGCTTTCGGCTTGGCGGTAACCTCGGCATCTCGACGAAAGCGCCGCAGGACGAAGAAGGAGAGACGAGAAGAAGAAGCGAGAAGTCGACAAGACGAGAAGAAAACACTGCTGAAGGCGACGGCGGCGACGACACTGCCGAGGGCCGGCTTAGACTCCCCGGACATAAACAGCCTGCGTTGGCCTCACCCACCGGCTTTGACTGCACACCTCAATTATATCCTCCTTCTCACGTCGACAACTGCACCCGGACGACGGAATAACTTGGTGGCGACAGAGCAAACCCCCGGGACTGCCGTTTGACGTGCGGCGCTGTTATAATACCGGGAGATCGAAGATGGCCTCCAGCAGCGGTAAGAGGACCATGAAGGTCCCGCTGATACCTCTTGCCAGAGACCTGGTCCTTCTCCCAAGCGTCAACCTGCGAATCCCGCTCGCAGACCGCCCCGATATCCCGACGCTCCTCACCTCGCTCTTTAGCAGACATGCAAAGCAACGACAGAACAACACTCCGATACTGGTGGGATGCATCCCACTGAACTCGCCCTTTTTGTCCAAGGACGGCCAGTTGCTGCTTACTGATGGGGACAAGGCGAGGGCTCGGTCGATAGACGAAGAGCCCGTCAACCCTGCGGCAGCCGGAGTTAACGACCTCTTCCAGTATGGAACGATCGCTAAAGTGGTCGGAGTCCAGGGAAGAGCAAATGCGGAGCCCTTCCTACTGGTCGAGGGAGCGAAGCGGTTCTCAGTGCAGAAGATCTTGAAGGAGAAACCGTTCTTTGAAGCAGAGGTGCTGGTCTATGACGAGCCAGGTAGGATAGCTTATATTCCGCTAGGGACAGTGTACTCTGCTAACAATGGAATTTTTTTTTTTTTTTTTCTCTACAGTCCCCCACTCTATCGATCCTGAAATCCCGGAATTGTTCCAACAGCTCAAACAGCTATCTCGCGAACTCCTCACTGTTCTACGACTCGCCTCTGTTTTCTCGGCTTCGTCCAGCATGTCTCCTCTGATTGCCCGGCGGTTCGAACTTTTCATCGCGAAACGGGACATATCTCAAGCTGGTGCCTTGGCGGATGTCATTGCTGATCTGATCGATGCCGGCTTCGAGGAGAAACTCCGAGTCCTAGCCTCCGTCGAGTTGAAGGACAGGCTGGAACGTGTCATTGAAATGCTGACCAAGGAGGTCCAGGGTATGAGAAATAACATTAAGGTGACAACATTCACCACAACAATACCTTCCAACATGGGAGTTGATATCAAACAGCTCGACCCTCGACAGCGGGAGCTCTACCTTAAGCGCGGTATGCAGATGAATATGCCTGGTATGCGAGGCAACGGAAACGGAGACGACGGAGAAGACAAAGAGCCAAACGAGATAGACGAACTTCAGCAAAAGCTCCAGGAAGCGCAGCTGAGCCCTGAAGCGCAGAAGGTTGCCGACAGGGAGATTAAGAGACTTCGCAAGATGAACCCTGCGAATGCCGAATATGGAGTTTGCCGCAACTACCTGGAAAATATTGCGGAGATTCCCTGGTCCAAAGCCACCGAAGACCAGTTAGGCCCAGAAACACTAACTCGGGCTAGACAACAGTTAGACAACGACCACTATGGACTCGAGAAGATCAAGAAGCGTCTTTTGGAATACCTCGCCGTCCTGAAACTGAAGCAATCTTTGAACAATGATGTTGAGTCACAGATCACTGAGCTCTCTAACGACCTCACAGCAAAGGAAAACGCCACTGAAGACGATGACTCTTCTTCCATCGCTGAACGGGATGCCATTGAGACAAAACTACAGCTGCTCAAGTCGAAGCGTGTAGTTGATAAATCACCAATTCTCCTTCTGGTTGGCCCTCCAGGTACTGGCAAGACTAGTTTGGCCAAATCCATTGCTACATCACTCGGTCGCAAATTCCACCGCATTTCTCTCGGTGGTGTCAGGGATGAGGCCGAAATTCGCGGCCACCGCAGAACCTATGTCGCAGCCATGCCCGGACTTATTGTCAACGGTCTTAAAAAAGTCGGAGTTTCAAACCCAGTTATGCTCCTTGATGAAATTGACAAGGTTGGCGGCGCAAACTTCCACGGTGATCCATCAGCTGCCATGCTCGAAGTCCTTGATCCTGAGCAGAACCACACCTTCTCCGACCACTATATCAATATCCCCATTGATCTGAGTAAGGTACTATTCATTGCTACTGCAAACTCTCTGGAAACCATTCCTCCACCACTGCTGGATCGTATGGAGACTATCTACTTATCCGGATACACCACTGTGGAAAAGAGGCATATCGCGAAGCAGCACCTCCTCCCGAAGCAAATTCGAACAAATGGTCTATCTGAAGGCCAGGTTATAATTACGGACGAGGTTATGGACAAGATTATAACCTCTTATACCCGTGAGTCGGGTGTACGGAATCTTGAACGCGAAATTGGCGCCGTATGCCGATTTAAAGCAGTTCAATATGCAGACGCCAAAGACTCTTCGCAACTTGACCAGTACAACCCTAACGTATCTGTCGATGACCTTGATGAGATACTAGGCATTGAGCGGTTTGACGAAGAAATCGCTGAGAAGCTGGCCAGGCCAGGTATTGTCACAGGCCTTGTCGCATACTCCTCTGGCGGCCAGGGCAGTATTCTCTTTATAGAAGTGGCTGATATGCCTGGAAGCGGAAGTGTTCAACTCACTGGTACCCTCGGTGATGTTCTCAAGGAGTCTGTCGAGGTGGCCCTTACCTGGGTCAAGGCTCACTCGTATGAACTTGGCTTAACACAAGATCCTAATGAGGATATCATGAAACACCGTAGCTTGCATGTCCACTGTCCTTCTGGGGCGATCCCTAAAGATGGTCCATCCGCCGGACTCGCCCATACCATTGCCTTGATTTCTCTTTTTGCCGGCAAGGCTGTTCCACCTGAGGTTGCCATGACCGGCGAAGTATCTCTACGTGGACGGGTAATGCCCGTTGGAGGAATCAAGGAGAAACTGATCGGTGCTCATCGAGCTGGTGTCAAAACTGTTCTTTTGCCCCAGCAAAACGTCAAGGATGTTCGAGATGTCCCGAAGGAAGTCCAGGAAGGACTTAATATTGTCTACGTTACGTATGTGTCAACTTATTATACTGCAATTGAAACCAGCTGCTAACCATATCCCCAATTTATAGGCACATCTGGGACGCTATCAAACAGATCTGGCCCGATGGCCATTGGCCTGGAGAGCAACGTCACCCAGTATTTGAGAGCCGGTTGTAGTAGTACTCGCTCAACTGGGAGTTTTCCCGTGTGATACGAGTATAATGGAACGTATAATGGAACATGAAACGGTTGTTCATGGACGGAGTTATCACATACGTCAAGGAGTTCAGCAATGAATATTGCATATTTCGGTTGTCTTTTGCTTTCTCCCTCGTTACAGCGTCTAATTAAATTAACTCTATACTTCATTCATTTGTATATTTAGCAATGCATTTTGGAATTAACTGCATGACTTATTAATGCCTATCTCTAATATGCAACTTCTTGTGGGAGATGGAAATCTTCCAATCAACACAGTAACCGGGGAAATATAATAATATAATCTGATAATACATAGCAGTAAAAATATTCTAATGTACAACCAACAACCCATCCACGCTATAGCTGGTCAAACAGTGAAACATAACCCTCCAATAATATATTCGAGGAAATATCCCGGAGACACGCTCTTGTCATAGTAGAGGTCCTCCATTCCTGTCTTCAGATGAAAATTTTTATATCCAACAACTGCACGCGCCTTGCGCCGGATTGACTTCCGCAGTTTTAGCTTTCTGGTGACTGAACTGGTTCCTGTGTCTATGATGCTTCCTTTGGCTCGCGTTCTTCCTTGTTGAATAATGGTCTCTGAGAGCTCAGGCCCAGTGCTTGCCAGGTTGGCTGCCACTGCTCTTCACCTTTTAGAACCTGCTTTGCTTGTTCGGCTAGCAGTTGTCGTTTTCGTGTGGGAGCCTTCATTGGCGCGTCGTGAGCGTGCGCCGCCTGGAAGTCCTCTTGCATCTTCTTGGCTTCGAAGAATGTGTCTCGTTCCCATCTAAATAGCAGTTAGGAAATTATCCAAAGCGATCCCGTTGTCTAAGTTTAAACTTACGGCTCAAAGTCTTTTGGTTCTTCAGGCCACACGAAGGGTTCGGTCATCTCAATCGTCATTTTCTTCTTCGGCATCGGGCGCCGCATTGGGCCAACACCCTGTCTTCCTCGTGGAAGCTCACGCGTAACCTTCTGCTGTTCAACATAGCTTCGTACTTTGATAACGTCGACATTGTATACTCTCTTCATATAGTCTTTCATGTCAAGTTTGTTGAAGGTAAGAGGGACCCAAAAGGAGGCATATCGAGGCGGTAGGAACGGAGTCCTTATGAGCGTGAGCACGAAATCTGGTCTGCATAAGGAATTAACACAAAGTTAGCAATCTGGCAGCATAATCAAACCGAATTGAGGCGTCAAAGATTCAGTAAGTGATCCGGAAAGCTGGTCAGGACTGTTATTCATGGACTGACAGATATATCTGCTTCCGCTGGTCAAGCGGAAGTGGTTTCGGCAGGTTTTTAGGTATCGCCTTGGATATTGTAGATGCCATTGCAATATTTGTCCTCTCGATAAGGATTAGGGAGTTCAAGTGAGGACCTGAAGAGGCGGTAAGTAGTGGAATGTTTAATCGACAGAGAATGGCTGTTGGCTTAGTCCTTGAAGGCACTTTTTTTGAACATTTGAGATTGAAAAAGTCACGGTTGGTCTCTCCCGCGCACCGTACTCGAACTTTATCTGGAAACCTTAATCATCACCAAGAGTTGACAAAGGTTGATTGATGTAAAGAGTCAGAAGGACTTATACAGCCAGTCTAATAATTAGAAATATCGTGGTCTCATATACCGATCCTAGTCTAATTACATGAAATTTTTTAGCATTTGTTTTTCTTAATAATTATGAAGGCCCAGATATGGTGAGCTTTTCCATCTTGATCTTAGCATCGGGTTCAGGTATCTGCGGTTTCTGCTCAAGTTGTTCGTCTGCATCTGAATTTTCGAAGCCATTATTTTCCTCTCCTTGACCTAAGTTGTCATCTTCATTTTCTTCGGTCTCATCGACGTCTAACTCGTTATCGATGTCTTCGTGACCATCTTCAATGCCCTGAGCATCACCATCAACACCAACTTCTTTCATATATGCCTCCAGCTCTTTAGCCATCTTCTTCGAAAAGCCCGATGCCTCGACAGCCACATCCAATCTAGGAGTTCCGTCTGTCCCCACCAGTTTTCGGGCCTCAGAAAAGAAGGGTCCTGGTTCATCACTGACAAACCCAAAACGCCGTTGGAAATAACGTTTGATGCAGTTAACATCTCTGTCAAAGTACATCTCAGCGTTCGCATGATCCACTGAGACCATCTGAGGAAAATCAATCACAACCGGAGTGAGCTTGATATTATCTTCTTTCTTGTCTTTATTTTCTTCGTTAGTTTTCACAGGTATTTCCTCTTCTTTTATTAGAATGTTAAATTCGTTATAATCGCCGTGTATCAAGCCAAATTTGGCCAATTCCATGATAGTGTCGATTAATTCTGCATATAAAGCAGCAGGGTTGGGAACAGACGATATTTGCCGAAGGGGGAATGCATCAATCATACTCATAACGATGGTATGTCGATTTTGTGAAATAGGCTCAGGGACAGAAAACCCATGGTCCCTTAGAGCCTTCATGAATGCAAATTCTTTAATCGCAGCAAGTCTGGACATGTACATCCATGATGCAGAGCTTCGGTGTCGGAGATAGTCTCTGTTATTCTTGATCGAACGGAAAGATATCCGCCCTAATCGATGTATCTTCAAGATTCGTTGCGTTCCAGATGCCTCTGCCACGGCTATAATATCTGATTCTTTCCCGACACCTATTTGGTTTCCCACAGAGTAAACCACTTGCTGCTTTTGGTACGTATTGAGAGCAAGATAGTCAAGCCCTCCGTATGTAAGCCGATAACCATCATCTAATAAAACATCCCGCATCAGTATCTCTAATAGCCGCTGACATTGCTCTCAAATAGTGTATGCGTACATTTGGCATTTTTCACCCGAGCAATTAAATTCAGTTTCGCAAGATTTGATATAGACTTATGAACAGCACTTCCTCCTCGTAGGCCGGAAAGTCGAACGATTAGTGGGGTTGGAACGACCTCATGGTTTCTGCTTCCCGTCTCAACCTGTAGGCACAATTAGCGAGAGATGGAAATTCACAAAGTCGATTTACTTTACCCCAGTGAGTACTCGAAAGTCTTCCCCGGTCAAGTATCTTAAGGCCTTCGCATCCAACTTCATGGTTACAAGTATGCTCAAGCTCAAGTGTGTCTTGTCTATACTCAGAGAAAGTCCATTTTTACTATTTCACATTTGGTGGATGATAAAAAAAAAGTAGCGCGGGTGAGCTTATCATCACGTGATTATTACATGCGGCTGCACTAGCGCTTGATCTATGCAAAAGGGTAGCATCTAAAAATAGTAGAACAAATCCGCAGCAATATGACGAAATCTAGGTAAGGTAGCTAACGGCCAATTCAGGCTTTCTTACTGAATGTACTGCCTTATAGAGACAGGGCAAAGGCTCCAACTTATACTCTGTCGAATTCGAATTCCATATTTCAGGTTGCCTGGGTTGCGACTCTTATATAATCCAGATTAAGCGCTAGTACTAAAATAGGAAAAAGTAAACGCCCAACCTCACTTTTCCATTTTTGGCCAGACCGTGCCAGACATTGGTCTCACCCCAATATCAAGCATCGACATCTGGTCTTTGCCAGCTCTGTGTCCACACATCGCGACTACGCATGGCTTTTTGACCTTTTCGCTCGTTTTTTGGTCACACTGCTACTGGTCACGGATATTTACCCTCCCCTCTTGCTTCAGCTGCACTCTTGGATTGCCGATTGGGACCCCTTTTCAACTTCGACAGTTCAGCGCCCCGCTGCACGCCTTGCTCGTCCGATAGCCGCATTCCCAACTGGTGTGCCAGGCCTGGACGCCATGGGGTTTGGAGATTTTGACGCGATATGCCGGAAGGCGGCGTTGCCGCTATGCTCTCTCGTTGGACCGAAGACGGGATTCGCAGGGACAAGAGGAATACTACCGAACTGTTATGCGAGAAGCATCGAGGTTGCCAACACAATTATTTTCCAGGGCGCGGCAGGAATAATACATATCATGGCTTTGGGAATGGCAGTGGTTATGATCATTCATATCCGATCGAAGTTTACTGCAGTCGGTAAGGATATCTTGCGCGAAAACTCTTTCTCCAAGCCCAGGTGATGGCGACTAATGCGTTCATTCGCTTTTTATAGGCCGAAAGGAAATCATAACGTCCTTCTACCTTTATATGGCTCTCACCGTCTGCTCGCTTGTACTTGATACGGGGGTAACTCCTCCAGGCAGTGCAGCTATGCCTTACTTTGCTGCGGTACAAAATGGTCTGACGTCCGCGATGTGTACGAGTCTTTTGATCAACGGCTTTGTTGGATTCCAGTTATATGAAGATGGCACTGCCCTTTCGGTATGGTTGTTGCGGTTCTCCTCCTTGGGAATGGGCTTAGTGTCTGGAGCGATATCTCTCTTGACCTTCCAAGGATGGGCAGGTCTTTCCCCGACGAATACTGTTGCCATGTTCGTGGTTCTGTATGTGTTGAACGCCTTGTGTTTGGCCATATACGTGATTATGCAGATTATTCTCGTCGTCAATACTCTCCAAGATCGCTGGCCTTTGGGACACATTACGTTTGGTGTCTTCTTCTTCGTTGCTGGACAAGTCATTTTATACGTGTTTAGCGACACGGTCTGCGAGGGTGTTCAACATTACCTAGATGGATTGTTCTTCGTTACTTTCTGCAATCTGCTCTCTGTCATGATGATCTATAAGGTAAGATTTCTGAAATACCCCCCTCCTACACAGTCAATACTAATCAACATCCACTAGTACTGGGACTCCATCACCAAGGAAGATCTCGAGTTCTCTGTTGGTCTCAAACAGAACAACTGGGAAGTGAAAGAGCTTTTACCCGAAGAAGAACGCCGGGCCACCTTTTATGTTGACACCAACTCGGAGTATGCTGGCAGCATGTACCACAACCGAAGCTCGGCACATGGTGGCCATTCAGCTTATTAGACCGTATTCGATTCTTTTGACTGCCACTCACCTTTATGATTCATCTTACTTTTCGAACAGTTTTCCCCCCTTTGGAGTTCTATATACCATATAATTGATGATTACCGCTCCTTGTACCAGCCTATCTTGTCTCCATGTCCCTTGCGGTGGTTATTACTTCACGCCTTTTTTTTTTTTTTTTTTCCCTGACGAGCTCTTCCGTATTTGGCGTTTCTATTTCTGACCCTTGTGTGCGCTGTAGCATATATATGCATGCCTTTGACCTATTGATGTATCATTTCCATTTCCCCCCTGTTATACCTGCTGATACTAGAGCATTACATACCAACCAATACAATTTTGTTCATTACCAATTGCATTAATCTACAACTCATGTTCTGCATATACGTACGTTAGATGCGAAATTAGTCTTGATCGTCCTGCAGGGAAACGCCCATAGAGTGCCCATGTACGTCACTCGAGGATGGTCACTCTTCTCGCCAATTAACCCCTCAGCTTTTTCACATCTCAAAAGAACCCAGAAAGGAGCAATTGGAGCATGCCATGCCAGGAACAATGACTGAATAACACGAGACAGCTCGGAGATCGGCAAAAGGCCTGCGTCACTCACGGTCAGAGGGAGATGAAATATCAGGCATCAACACGGGATGCGGGATAGCATGACATCCTTCAAGAGAACATGCCACCTCCAAGCGGGAAATCTAAATCCCTGTTGCATTATTGTCAGCCACCATCAAGATGAAAAGGCTGCGAGGGTGAGCCGATATGGAGGGAGCATGCAGGTATGGTGTGGTGTTGATGGAGGGATACTGATAAGCAGCTTCTGCACAGTGTCAGCGCGCCAACCGGGTTTCAGAAATAGCCTTCGGAAGAAGCCGGATGCAATCCGGGCCCCTTTCAATATCCATCATACGTTATGGCTGTTAGTTAGTTGTTCATGCTGTAGCACTCATCTTCTCCGACCCCAATATTGGTGATTTATCGGGAGGAAGAGGCCGGGTTTGTTTTGTTGCGTATTGCATGCTTCGTGTGCCTCTTGCTCAATATGTAACTCTGTAGACAGGCACACAAAGCCATTTGGTTGGTCCAATATTGCATCACGTGATATGGCTTTCTCAAGCAAAAAATCTTACCAAAGAGCTTTTTGCAGTTTGACGACGATGTAAAAAGCGACGAAGCAGCGAATAATTCAAGCGACCACGATGCCTCCACGACTGCCGCTGCGGCTTCTGTCGCAATCCGTCTCGTTGATTTCATCCTCCATTCAGTCACATGTCTCACCGTCGTTCCTTTTCCTATTACCGTCCATCCATACCCAGACCCGAGCGGCTTCAATTCTAGCCTCGCTCTCCGACAACCCAGGAGCATACAGCAAGAAGATCCGCCGTGGTCTTGGTCCTGCCTCAGGCAAGGGAAAGACGGCCGGTCGTGGTCACAAGGGTCAGGGCCAGAGGGGAAGCAAGAAGGCATTTTTCAATGGAGGACAGACGCCGGACGAAGTTGTGCACGGCGAGAGGGGCTTTGACAACATGTGAGTTGAAAAAATAACCTTCAATTGGAGACTATTTCACTCATCTGCATTAAACATGCTAATATGGTGTGTGAATTGAACTATAGATTCGCGTTGAAAATATCTCCCGTCAACCTTGATCGCATCCAAGATTGGATTGACCAAGGCCGCCTCGATCCTTCACAGCCCATAACACTCCGAGAACTGGTGAAGTCTAGATGTATACACGGCATAAAGGATGGAGTTAAATTGCTCTCACGCGGAGGAGAAGGGGCCCTTAAACAACCCATCACGATCATTGTCTCACGCGCCTCTGCCAGTGCAATCCAGGCCGTCGAGGCAGCTGGTGGCTCCATCACGACTCGATACTACACCAGACACGCCATCAAGAGGATTTTGAGCGGCAAGACTGACCCTTATGTCTCTCTTGCATGGAAGGATACTTCGGAGAAACTTGCTGAGGCGGCCGCCAAGGGCGAGGACGTTTCCCACATCGACACCGAGCTGATGCAGAAGATTGGCATGGGCGTCGATAAACCGTTGACGAAGGGCAATGGGTTCCAGTACCGTCTTCCTGACCCGACCAGCCGAAGGGATATTGAGTACTACCGAGACCCAGCCCACCGAGGGTACCTGAGCTACCTGGTCAAGGAGGGAGACAGCCCCAGCTTGTTCTTCACACCGCCATCCGCAGAGCAGAAGGCGAAGAAGGCCGTCAAGAAGTCGGCAGAGAACAGAGTCTGGTAGTGTTCTTGATCTTCTTGCCGGCTAATAATTCCCTTGACCGTGACTGTCGGTTTTCTGTGGCCTTCTTTTTTTTTTTTTTTTTTTTTCCTACTAATCTGCCTGCTGTCTTTGTGAAACGGGAATGTATGCTTTTGGATTTTTGGGGATTAGCTCATGTAAGATGTACCAACTGTATATTATAGATAACTTCAAACAATTAAAAGGAAGGGAACATAATCATCTCCATCCTTCCAGCTCCATCGTCTTATCCGTGTGCCCGGTACGTCTCAGGCAAACAATATCTCGGAAGCCCGCCAAAGAGTAACACCACGCTAGTCAGATCTGACACCAAGACCAGCAGCCATGCCAGGTTATCAAATATCATTCCTAATGGAAACTCCTATCACTTTTAAATACAACCAGTCAAGCCACCGCCGAGCAGACTTGTCCTGTTTCCTTTGCTTATTTTATTTCGAGCCCTGGTCACGGTCTGCATGCTACTAGTGAACTGATATGAGTGTACAACCACCGTATGCCGTCTACCGTCCAGCCAGCGTCGTCCTCTCTGCGCGCGCGCTCGCAGTCGAGGCAGCCTGGGATGCAGGAAGTCTAACCTGCAGGCAGCAGAGCCAGGCAAGTCAGAAGATAACACATGCACACATGCGAACAACGGGGTTATACAGCAAGCCAGGGAAGAATGGAGGATTGTGCTCCGCAATCCACAGACGCAAGTTGCTGCGTTTCTCCGTCAAACCTGCAGCCCGTAATATGGGGTAGATAAGAGGCCTTCCAATGAACGACGCCGAGTTACGCTTTAGTTCGCGAAGTGTCAACCGAGCCCTCGCCCAAACGCCGACCGTCCGTCCGCTTCCCCCCCCCCCCCACGTCGAGCAACGCTCGAGTAACAAGAGAGGAGTGAAGTACTTTACTTTCGGCGGCCTTCTTTGCAGACCCACTAATAACTCATAGCTTTATGGTGGTGGTGCCCGCAGAGAGGAGGAGAGGACGGCGACAGTCCTGGTGATGGTGGTGAGGGGCGGGACGGGGCATAAACAAGTTCGCTGCGAGATCGCCGGCGCGAATATCAGGATTTCACCTACACCTTTCCACCTCCTCCTCCCTCCTCATCTTTGCCACAAAAGTAAGTAAGGGAAGACAGCACACACACACTCGCCCATGCCGTTTCGGTCAGCGGTAGGGATCATTGTTTCTCGGAATTAGGAATATAAAGGGACAGACGTGGGATATGCTTTCTTCTCCTGGCTCGGAGGTAGGGACAGCTGGGCAGGGAGACTAAGCGACCAGGACAAGGGAGGGCCCTGTCCTTGCACCAGAGGTGGACATACATTAAGACGGTCGGACAGGGACAGGAGAGCTAGCTTGCTCTGCCGACCAGATTGACTCTGGTGGACAGGAGTGAGATGGGAGTTACTATACGTGTGTGTGAAGTATATATGCAGCATACGAGTGCATGCACAGGGGTTAGGAGCAGATGCAGCCTTCGTCTCCACAGCAGTCGAGTGTAAACAGAGTGCTCTGTACACAGATAGTACATGGAGTCCAGGCCAATGAGATGGATGCCCGTCTCCTGGGAGAGCAAGGGGGGGCCATCTAAGATTAACAGCAGTGTGGAGTCTTGGTCAAGTTAGCTGTCGTTACTCTTACGATAGGAGACGTGGAGAAGAGGCGAATATAGGTAGGATTAGAGGACTATTACTTATGTGGGGGAGGAGTAATGGAGGAGGCCCGAAACCGCTTTGAGATGCCAGGTAGGAGAAAGGGAGGGAAGGGGAGGGAGGGAGATGAAGAGAGGAGCGGACCATGCAGGTTGATAGCTAGGTACACACATATTGCAACACACCACACCACAAACACACCACTTCTCATACCACGCCATCCGCCACGCCGTATCATGCCATGCCATGCCATGCCCATATGTCCGTTCATCATAAGAAGCCAGAGCGAAGAGACATTAACAAATAAGTAGGAGAAGAGACGTGAGACACCGTTAACACCAGTAGCTGAGCAGAGCAGAGAACGCAACACATGAGACCCATGATATCCTACGCAGATGAGGAACGAGTCAAAGAGGAAAAAGAAGATGAGCCAGCCATATCAAGATGTTTCCCGCCAACGAGTACATGAACGAACAAGAAGGAATAAGAAACAAAGCGAGGGATAACTAGCCGAGAAAAATGGAATGGATGCGAATAGGACGGAAGAGGGTACAGGGTATCAGTCATGAGAGCGTAACAAAAAAAAAGGGGACACGAGCAATAATGATAATAGAGACAGGAACATGCATAAGACATGAGGCAGCCATCCCAGCAAGCAATCAACAAGCATGAAAGTAGATGATGTTAACAAGAGGTAAGAAGAACAAGAAAAGAAAAGAAAAGAGAAAAAATAAAAGGAGCAGAAGAAGAAAAGAAGAAGCTAAAACGCTTAACTTTCAAAACGTGGAGAAGTGGAATCAAAGCGAACATCAAATGAATGCCTCCAGATGCTAGTTGGTGATGGTATTGGTAGATGTGATTGTTTTTCCCCATTCACACCTTTCAAGAGGAGAACCCCCATCGATTGAGGCGAGTGGCGAGCTCCGCAGTATCCGCGCAGCTTTGAAACCATCGGCAAGCAAGGACGTCGGAGATCGTCCATCGTTTCATGGGGTCCATCTCAAGACACCCCTCAATCATCTCCAATGCGTCTTCACGGTCTTGCTTCTCGGATTCGTCCGAGGTAGCCAAGACAGCGCTGCGGTCCCATTTGCCAGCCAGAATGTTGCTCGGGATACGTGGCTGGAAAGAACTCTGGAAAGGTCTGGAACCGACTATAAGGGAGTAGGCAACGACGCCAAACGCCCAGACGTCGACAACGGGATCGAGGACCCCGACGTTGGCCATCAGGAGCTCCGGGGAGGCATACTCCAGGCTGCCGGCCACGCTGGTGCTTGTGTCCGACGGTCCGATAGTTCTGGGTGGAGGTCGATCAGCGGCGTTGTCGTAAGGGTCTGGCGAGCTGCATGTGTCGGTGGTCATCCATTCGGCCATGCCAAAGTCACAAAGGATCAAGCGGGGGATATCTCCAGAATCCTCCTGGGGTTGCAGTAGGCAGTTCTCCAGCTTGATATCACGGTGGACAACACGGGCGTCCTCGTGTAGGTATCGAAGAGCACAGGCCAACTGGTAGGAGTACTGCTTTGCATGGGAAAGTGGGATTTCATGGCGCTTCTTCTTGACCAGGTCGAATAGCGAGCCCCCTTCGGTAAGTTTTGTGAAGCAGAATGTAGCGTAGTCAGTTTCGTAGACCGCATCAAGCGGCAGGATATGCGGATGGTTAAGGTATCGCCAGATGCGAACCTCGTGGTCAAATTCGGCCTGGGCTTGGTCGTTTTCTCTCTCACTTTTGCCCGAGAGGTACTTTTTCACAATCTTGACAGCATGACGGATCGTCTGGCCTTCGTCAGTGACTTTGAACGCTTCCTTGACGGTGCTGAAGCCTCCAAACCCGATCTGCTTGCCGATAACGTAGTCCTGCCCGATGACCTGGCCCTCGTCGTCAGGCTTGGGAGCAGGAGCCTCTTCACGGTTCATGGTAGAGAGAAAAGCGCTGGCGGGTGATTTGCCGCTCATGTTGGGCGACTTGCGAGAGTAAGAACGCATGGATTGTCGTAGACTGTTTGTACGTCGACCAAAGGAGTAGCTTTCGGTGAGGCTGCCGTAGAGATGACGGGAGAGACTCGGCCACGAGTCTCCTTCACTGTCGATCGAACCATGGCGGCGGAGGTTTGGTGAAGATAAAAAGGGTGAGGTGAGGCTGCCCTGGCGTGAATCTGGCGGCGTTCTCAGTTCATCAGAGAGGGGAGAAGCCGTCGAAAGTGAGGTCAAAGACGTAGGCCGAGGAAGATCATCATCGGCGGAGAAAACCTCTGATAAGGGGGAAGCCCGTGGAGAGTGACACTGAGAAAAGTCATCTCCCGAGCTATCATTATGACGAGGGCCTTGGTGGTGGTTATGATGAGGATGATGATGATCGTGGTTATGGCGATGGTTGTGGTGGTTATCATGGTGGGAATTGTATCCGTCCCTGTCATTGTTGCTGGCTGCTGCCGTCTGAGCGAGACGCTCAGGAGCGGCATTGGCGTAGAGCTGCTTGAGCTCTGACGATCCAGGACCGGAAGCAGACCTGACGCCAATCTGGCTTCTCCTTCCAAGACTGCCGATGGGCTGCTCCAGGGCGATTTGGTCACCGGTTTCTAGCGTGACCTGGGGATTGAAGCTGATGGAGGGCCTCCGGGTCCTGCCAAAGTGGTGGTCCAGGGGTGACGGGTCCTGGTACCGGTTGGGGTCATATTCGCAGACCTCATCAACGCCGGGAGAGCCATGAAGCTTGTCCTCGGGGTAAGGCACGCTGATGGGCGGCGTTGGTACGTGAGGCGTCCATGACTGCTCCGTCTCCTCCTTTCTGGCAGCCGTATGGGCAGCACCAGCATCAGTACCGGCACCGGCAGAGGCAGAGGGAGAGGCAGAGGGAGACAGGGGCGGAGAGGGAGAGTGGCCGCTGGGGGAAAGGCGACGGTTCAGGCCATTGCTTCCGCCGCGTTGATACATCGGTCCATGCTCTTCGTGGTCTAGCACGGGAGACGAGGTGGTGCAGTCAGCGTCGATGTTCAGTTCTGTAAATGCGAGCGCCTGAGCATGGGCCATACCCTCGGCGAAGGGTATGAGGCGAAGGCGAATAGATCACAGCAGACGGGCAACGTTCTTCCAAACTGCTGCTGCTTCTGGCTTACGGGCGCTCCTGAGTGTGCAGTCTCTTGGTTGAGGTTGGTTGTCCTGGCGAGCCGACGCAAGGGCACATACGCAGGACGCAGCACGTCTTTTTTTTGCGCGAGTCGTGTTTCTTGCTACGCAAGGTAGTTATTAGGTCGGTCGCTTGTCAAGAGTGGGTATGAAGTCTGGAGCAAGAGGCGGGCAGTCAAAAAGCAGTCGAGACAGCAGCAGACTTGGGTGGTGATATATGGGCAGAGGAAGAAGAGGAAGACGAGGAAGAAGAAAAGAAGACGTCGAGGTTGAGATGAGGAATAGGACGCAGGAGAGTGGCCCAGTTAGGCAAGCCTGGGCGTTCGCGCAGCCAGCGCAAAAAACGAAAAAAGAAGGGCGAAAAAGAAGGCCCCGGAAGAACCCGGGAGGTCGGACCAGCTACGATAATACCCCTTTGGGCCTAGGGTAGGGCAGAGATAACGCGCAGGCGCTTATCAGTAGCGCCAAGCCCTTTGCTTTTTTGTGCGTTGTGACTTACGCTTTTCTATTACGAAATGAAGTTCCAGAGTGGGTGCTTGCGGCGACGGCGCCTTGCCGCATGCGGACTGGGGGGCTTGGGGGGGGCGCGGATCGCTGTTGGTGCTTGGTGCTGGTGCTGATGGCTGATGCTGATGCTGGTAGATAAGTAGGTGAAGGTGACGTCAGTGTCATGTGAGTTCATGTGACAGCTGAGTCAGCGAGGACGGGGATACGTCGGGCCGAGAGTCCCGTGACAGCGGCGCCAGGACAGCTTATGTCATCGTGTATGTAAGTTGCTTCTTTCCCTTTTGGGGGCGCTGGGATGTCTGCGATGTCAGCGCTCCCATTGGCTGCAGCGCGTTTAAACTCATTTCAATTCTGCATGCTGATTGGCTGGGGTTCCCTTGCCCGTCCGCCTCCTCCTTTTTTCCACTTTTTGGTCTTTTCGTCGCTTTCCAGCTGCCTGACGATGCGATGGCTTGTTTGAGATCTTCTTCCTGAACTGCGCGACGGTCGGCCTTCCTCGCTCTCTCTCTTCCTCTTCTTCCTCCTCCTCCTCTTCTTCTTCTTCTTCCTCGTTTTGTTTCCTGGTCTCGGTCTTGTTCTCCTTCGCTTCCTTCGTTTTTGTCGTGTTTTTCCCTGCCAACGGGTCTTCCTCTCCCGATCGCTGCTCTGTTCGCGGTAAACGCCTTCGTCAAACGGCCATCTTCCTTCATTTTTTGCATTGGTCAAGACCTGGATGGGTGGTATATTGGACGGATGTTTCAGGCAGTTCGCACGCTTAATACATCGCGCAGACGGAGTACTTGATTCATAGTGCTACAAGGAGGACTGTTTGGTTGGGAGGGTTTTATATTGCCTTTGGATACGGAGTACTTTTAATATATTCCATTCCATGAATGGTTGTCAAGCTCTCACCAACTCCCCGTCCTCTCTCTGTATTCCTCGCAACCCACGACAACTCTTAATATTTTTTTTTTTTTTTTTTTTTTTATCTCTCGCTGTCCCGCCGGTGATCCAGATCGAACAGGACATTGGTCGATAGGTTGCCATCATGACGAGACCCCAGATGATCCGAGCAGGTGAGACACTGAGCGGTTGATTGCATTACCTGCGCTGTACTTGTGAAGGTCTGGTTGCTGACGAACAACAACCCTTCTTATAGATACAATTGACCTTCAGAACCGCCAGTCGCCTTCTACCCAAGACCATGCTAGAAAACTGGGCGGCGCTTCTGCCGTTGATGGACGGAATGGTGCGCACCAGGACCAGTCTCTCCGCAAGGTGGAACAGGAGGCCCAGGATGAGATGTCAAAGGGTCCCCTAGGATCGGATGGAAACTCGCAGGTATACTCTCACCGGGACGGGCTTGAAGTGTACCGGGAGCACGACGAAGCAGACGGCAGCAAGCCCAATGGCGTAGCGAATGGTGACATGTCCCATGAGTCAAGGAATGGAAGCTCGACCGAGGAGGAGATGGAGGGCGATGAGGACGACCAGGACCTGGACGACGACATGATGGACAAAATATCAAGCTCGCCGTCCATTGACGATGGTGTGTACAGCATAATCACTCTCCACTAAGCGTGCCATTAAGACTAACCTATCCTACAGAAAATATTGATTTCGAATTTGTTTATGCTTTGCATACCTTCATTGCCACCGTCGAAGGTCAGGCTAATGCAACAAAGGGCGACACCATGGTCCTCCTTGATGACAGCAACAGCTACTGGTGGCTGGTGCGCGTCGTTAAGGATGGGAGCATAGGTACTTCATTTATACATCTCCCCTACGTCCTAACTGCCCCAATTCTGACTTTGGTATAGGCTACCTGCCGGCTGAACATATCGAAACCCCAACTGAAAGGCTGGCCCGTCTTAATAAACACCGCAACATTGACGTATGGAACACACTCCTATACCCGATTCTACTACTACCTGTCTTTTCTTCTTGCTAATTCATACTTCTACAGTTATCCGCCACCATGCTAGGAGACAATGCGGAAAAGTCAAAGAACCCTCTGAGAATTGCCATGCGCAGAAGACATGGCAAGACTGTCACTTTCAACGAACCGCTCTGCTTCGAAGCCGAAGAGGCTCCAATTGACTACTCGACAGGCTCAGAAGAGGAGGAAGAGCATTTCTTAGAAGACGATGAGGAAGACGAGGAAGAGGATGAGGAAGAAGAAGAGCACGAGGTACATGAGAAGTCCGCACACACTAAGCAGCAACAGCAACAAGATGCCTCAAGGAAGGATGAAGACATGGGAATTGAGCCACTACGGCCCAAGCAACAGCAGAAGGAGACGGCTGCTTTGCAGGAACATCGGTCTGAAAACAAAGATAGTCTGGAGGAACATAATGACGACCTTGACAAGGGTGAGTTTGATTCTCTATTCTTCATTGGAAGGACCACATGCTAACAAGCCACTAGACTTCCAACCCGGACGGTCCAGGAATGGGGTCGTTCGCAATACTGATTCGTTCTTCAAGGATGATACACTCGAGACAAAGAAAATCTCTCTTACTCCCAACCTTTTACGTGACGATTCCCTCACTGCACAGCAACCAGACAAGGATTCGAGAGTCCGTGGAAGCTTTGAATCATATGATAAAGTGTCACCTAGTGACAAAAACAAAGATGACAAGAAACGCAAGGACAAGAAGCCTGGAATGCTCAGTGGCCTATTTAAGAGAAGGGACCGCAAAACCAAGGCCACAGATGACGATGACGACCAAGAAAAGATCTCGGAGGAATCCATCCGATCAAGTACTCCAACCGGTACCATGGGTGACCACGGCAGAGATGGATCTAAACCAGCAGTCGCTTTACAGAGAACTCCCAGCAAGCTTCAAAAAACGCCTCCTGGAGAGCAACAGGGCTCTGGTGCAAGGCATGAAGGTGGACGATCCACCTCACGACAAGAAGTTGCAGCTCCTCAATCGCCGCCAGCAACTAAACAAACGTTTCAATCGCATGGCCAACAGCAACAGCAGCAACCGCACCAGCCCCAACAGCAACTCCAGCAGCATCAACAACATCATCAGCAACGTCCCCAGCCACGATCTTCCTCGGCGCAGGGTACACGGGTACGATCTCCAGAGGTGCTCAGGCCACTCACCAACAAGCAAGATAGATCATTGCAGGAGAGGCCTGAACCAAACCTCTCCCTTGTCAAAGAGCCCCGCGATTCATCAGAATCCACACCAGACGCTTCCACCAACCTACCAGCAAACCAAGCCCAGCACCAATACTCATCCTCCCAAACCTCAACATACTCCACCCACTCAAGCAAGAAACCAGCCAGCGTCTCTCACGCTGCTGACCCAGTGCAGCAGGACCCTGAACTTAACAATCACTACGACGACAACTTCGAAGATCAACACTCATTGTCCCATGACAAAGACCAGTATTCATCGAAACAAACTGGCTCACCTTCCCCAACAGCCTCCCCTGCATTCTCCCAAGATCCCACTCTCGAAGATGACAGAAGCCAGGAGCAATCCGTATCACCATCGACAAGCATCATCCCTGCCTGGAACGACAGCGGGCTGCGCGCATACATGGACGATGGCAGTGATATCCGCGATCTCCTAACCATCGTACACGACAAATCCAATGTCCCTGCTGCCGGGCCAGACCACCCTCTCATCGGAAGCCTCTTCCGGGAGGAAAGCAAGGCGTTGAACGATATGTCCAGCCGCCTAGATGAGATGCTAAATTCATGGCTGAGCAAGAGCTCACTCTCTCCCTAGAGTTCATTCCTCGCTATTTCTTACATCTATCCCTCCTTCATTATTTCAAGCCAAACGATAACTACACCCCATGATTTAACGACCGCACATACAATTACCCTTCTTCACATACAACTCAAAGCAATACAATGCAATGCATCGAGGCCTGCCTTGGATATTGACTATCCTTCTTGTCCAAATCGGACGTCACATCAAACACTACTTGGACTGTCTTTTATTGCTTAAAAAATTTCTCTGGTCAGATTAGCCTTGTACTTATTTGCTCGCTCGCTTCACCATTTTAAAAACCACACGATACCTACGGCGTATTCATTCTTTCCGCTGTTCTCGTTATTTGAACTTTCCCCGTTCCCTCGTTCATTCGTTTGCTTGTTTCCTACCTGTTTTTTCTGCGTTTGCTTTGATGATTTATTACACTTATGAAGCGGGGATTCAGCCTAGCTGGATGCGGGTTTTTCAATATTCTTTTCTCTGGGAGCTATTTCCCATTTATCGCGGCTGCACATTTGTTCAATGTTCAAATGCACCATCTTTTCCATCTTTTCGTGGTTTTATAGCCTTTGTATTTCATGTCCTAGCATTTCTTGTTGGACATTCTCTGGAGTTTTAGGTATGGCGTTGTTCTTTCTGGACGGACTGGTGCCATAGCCTTATCAATACTACTTTTTGCCCTTCTATATTACTTACTTAATGCCACACTGGGGCATTGAGTTTCTTGCAACGCGGGTGATGGCTTGGATATAATCACTATCAGCCAATTCATCAATTTGTGAAGCACAAATAACAACATCTTGTCGTCAAATCTACATCTACCGCAAATATCAAGTCCAGTTAAATGACAAAAGCTATCGCAGAAGACTCTAGCCCGTATTTAGAGCTCTAATCTTGAATGCTACTATTTTCCAATGGAGGTAATCCATAAACCCAGGTATCAAAGTCATACTTGTTAACTTCAATAATTTCTTGAGCATTGGTTTGTAGTGGGGGGTACTTCTGCAGCTCCCATTTGTACCGTGGAGTTTCTATTTCCTTATTAGCCTCTCGTCCAAAGATACGCCTTGCATGGAATTGGGGAAGGAGAAGGGGGATTTCGTTTATCAAGCTTCGACTCACCTTCAGCACCATTACTCTCTTCCACATTGACAAGGTGCTTCCTTCTCACCTTCTCGGCTAGCTCCTTATCAACAAGCACAAGTGCAACGGTTTGCCATCCAGCAGATGCGACACTGAGGGTGAAATATGCACCTAGACCATCTGTATCCTCGGGTTTGACGTCTGGAAGGTTGTCCCAGTTTTCTCCCGCTCTTTCGATACAAGTGCTGTATTTCTCCAGGAGCCCTTGGTCATTCTCTTCGAGGGACGTCAACCAGTCTGAGCCATCGCCCTGAGATCCAGCTCCACTTGCCAAGTACTTGAGCCACTCCCGTTTCTCAGGTTCGAACCAGACATTGTGCCGTTTTTCTTTTGCAAATTCAAAATAGTACACGTCTCTAGAGAAAGACCCGGGCCCAGGCTTCATGAGGCCACGAAGGGGGATGCCTCCTAAGGCACTCCCAAGTCCAAGCGAGCCGCAACCCCTGGGTTCACTTCCATAGCTAGAAACTGTTCCGTTGGCATGGAGGGCAGTGTAATGGTAATCGCCGAATGAGACTGATATCACCTCGCTATGTTGTAATCCAGCTGGAAGTTTTGGAGACAAGACATGGTCAGGATCATCGGCAAAATCAAATGCTGTCCGGATATGTTCGGAGTTCCCTATCATGACCTCGCCTGTTTCGGTAAACACTGCGAAGTTGCGGAAAGCACCCTGGATATCCTTCAAGATTCTTTCGGGTGCAGCAAACTTGGCGAGTTCGACTGTACGCTGGCCATCTCCCTCCGTTGCAAATACCTTGTTCAGGTCTGTAATGAACACTATATACCCTTCAAGCACAATATAGCTAATGACCTCACCCAACCCGGCTTCATCCTCTGCTCGCCCTCTCTCGGAATTTGTCCTCTGGAAACCGGTACCTGGCACGATTTTACCTGGAACAATTAGCAGCACAGACTCATCATTATTCAGGGGAGGATCGTTAATCTTCCAATAAACTATCCCAGTGCCGGCGACAAATGCTGAGTTTGTATCCCAACCAGAAACGACTTTTGTCACGGTGCCTGGGGTGTGGGGATCCCTTGAATTAAGAACCGTTCTGGCACAAGAAAACTCAACAAGTTTGGCACTGTGATCTCTATGGGACCAACTCCATATTATTCCTTCATCAGATAATCCAAGGATATGTCGTCTACCAGAAGAGAATTGCTTGATGGCTGTTGATTTGTTGTAGGAGTCTGCGGAGGTTGCAGGGTATTCAGTGTCAAACTTGAGACGTTGGTACCCGCTTGCAGTGGAATAATCATAAAATACTCCATCTATGCGCCCGGTGAGGTATAATTCACCATCCGAAGTTAGACATGAGGAAGACCAGCCTCTTAGTAGATATCAGCATGCTGTATACAGTGAAGACAGTGACAGAAGGGGAGTTGATTGAGAACAGACCCGCATTGTAAATCAACTATATTCCGTATTCCAGCCACAGCCGAAGACTCATATGGCCAGGTTTTGTTCACTAAAGGTTCGGATGGACGCCCCTCTCCCCCCCATTGATACACCCTCGTCTGTGTCCGAAGGTTTTTATACAGCCAGTACCAACGCGGTCCATTAGCACGTAGAAGCGGTTGAACAGGAACTCGAAAGGTTTTTGTGGTAACCTCCCGCCAGAATTCTGGGTTTGTTAAAAACACTTCGTGGAAATACTTGTTCACTGTACATAGCGCGAGGAAATCTGGGACATCCAGTAAAGGAAATATAAGGACTAGGATGTCCTCGGGGAGATCTTCTAGTTTGGCCAGAGTCATTTTTCGTGGCTATGAAGTTGCAAATAAATTGTATCCCTTGGGGGCCAACTTGATTTTGAAGATGCGGTCCTTTCTACATAGTTAAAGGTGATAACAAACGTAAAAACGAAGTACGGAGTAAAATTGGATCCAATCTTTGGAAGCATCAAAGGAGAGGATGATGTCATCATTGATTACTAATATACTTTCCCGGGATGTATCATAATTAATCCGCAGTCTCGGTGCCAAGACCCACTGCTCCTTCCTAATTTGGTATGCGTATTCACACTCCAAATTCCTATGATGGAAATCATTGAAGAGCCTCCATGAGAAGAACTACCAAGTGACTGCCCAGATAACATAACCTCACACAATGAATGAGCATCAGAAGACACGAAAAGTCGATTCATTCCGTATACCCCATCCAGCTGTGGAGATTCATTCAGAAAGATTCAAATCAAAGAGTGAAAACCCCCAACCCTTCAGATACATATTTCGTTGAAATGGTGAGATATTTCGACATAACGGCCAGCTAATGTATGTCAGTGTTGAGGTGGATGTGACCGTAATCCTACTGGCACTTACGTAAATTATGCGCAGACTGACCCATGCTCGTTACAGTGTCCGCTGCAGCACCACCAATGGGTGAGGCAGTGATCACCGGACTCTATCATAAGTTAGCATGGAATTAATTATGCCAGACGTATTTTGGACTTACTGCCACCACATTGGGATGAACGAGTTCCCATTGTACCCGCTGCTACCGTCGTAGCAAGGAGTGCCGAAATGGCGAAGACAACGACTTTAAACTGCATTATTTAGAGATAATTGGATGAGCCGATCAGAGAGGATATTTCTCAATTGGGTTGATGAAATATTTTATGGGTTTTATGGGTTAAGTTGAGTACTCAGGAGAAAGAAGCACTCCTTTATACCTTGGGTCAGAGATATAGGCGCCCGGATTCAATATTTATATTCTAAGTGTGGCATACAACCAACATATGATGGATCGTTGCAATCGCACTATATGCCTGCCATAGTTAAGCCATATCGCGAATAAATTCATATAATGGGTAATGATCTGACGCGAAGAGAAAATTCATCCCTGTGCGAACCCAATATGGCGGACAATATGCTCAAGTCAGCACCTATCCAACTCAAATGCATATGGGTAAGCTCTTACCAACATCCAGTTATGAAATAACCATTTGCGGGACATTGTTGACATCACCCCAGGCAACATTTAGATCGGCAGGTGGTTGACGTAAATGGCTTTTTTTTGCGGCATTGGCGTGTATCAAAGGAAAAAATAGGCCAGGAGAGTGACAGGGACTAGTGAGTTGTACTCCAGAACAGCCAATGGAGTAACTTGACTTTCTTCTCACCAGTCGCGCCCGTATCACAGGATTTATATTTGTTGTCCTTCTGCACGCTTGTTGTTTCAAAATATGTTACTCTGTTCTTTGAAGACCTGGACCTATCGGTGTCTCAACGACGGCGTGACAAACGACAGGTAAGGGGCCGGAATATGGCTTTGCTTTTATTTATCTGGGAAATGAAGGTGGCATTGGGATTTCGAACTAGTTTAGTTATCATTCAGCAGACATTAATTATCTGCCTATGGCACAGCATATGTAGTAACCATAGAACAACAGCAAGTATACTCGCTGTTCGACAGCCATTTACGGGTGGAACAGATCGTTGGCTAACGGTCAACGGCCCGCGGCGGTTCCATAACTCTGTAGAGTCACTAAGCGATAAATAATCCTTGGGCCGTGGCTCAAGTACCATGGGTGGGCATCCTGAACACAGACGTAAGCCCAACATGAGTTACAAGCTGGGCATAAGGCTTGGTTTTGCTACGTATGAAGTGTGCAACTTCCTGAGATCGACGGGGGGGCAGCCCATTGCGGGCAGGAGCTTCAATGTTGGCTATATTCATTGTTGGACATAGTTACTAGCCGTGTCTTTGTTATCAAGCACTTCATCCCATCAATAATGTATAAGATCGGCAAATGGCTGCCGGACTAGTCCTCCATTCATATCCCCCGGAGTTGGCAGGTTGCTCAGTAGACATCACTTACTCGATACCCAACTGGTATGTATGTTGCCTCCTGGTTCAGGTTAGGGCTGAAAGAGTCACGAGATGATGTACCTTCCACGTGACCACGGGTAGATTCGCAGCCTTATCTTATATAAGGTTCCTTACATAAGGTTATTTGCGTTAAGGTTTTTGGGGTTTCCCTTTCCGCCTGACTCTTTCCTTCTTTGGGTCGGCATGACGGATTTTTGGGAAGGAGCGTGACCTCGTCATGGCGCATTCTCGCTATCTCATCCTCTCTTCGTCTCGCCGTCTCTCAGCCTCTCGTTCGCCTATCGTCTTGCCCGTCGTCGCCTGCACTTCAACTCTCTCCTACACCCACTCACCCGAGGTCTCGTTTTCCCGGCGGTTCGAAGAGCCCACCGCACCCTTGCCCATTAGTTAGTTCTATCTTCTCCGCATACGGAGTAAAGCGACACGTGTGACTCTTCAGCTCCGCTTATATATACTGCCTCCACTCAATAACGCGCCTCAACAACGCAACTTTGGGGTAGAAGGAGTGCGGTCAGATCTGTTTCCTCCAACACACTTCTTGCACTCTAACTATCTATCACGTTCGAATCGGCTGAGGTTTCAGAGCCTTTTCGGTTTGTGTCACCTCAGTGAAATCAGCCACAGAGTGCATTTATACCTGTCAAGCCGCCCATCTCTGCTCCTCGCCACGGAAGTTTTACCACACCCTCATCTGCCCAGCTTCGTCGTCTATCCCCCTATCTACGCTGGGAATGGGAGCAACCGGGCTGCTATAGCCAACAGACAACAGAATCATGCCCTCAGCAGCATGGAACTCCGCACATCGTTCGCTTCCGGAGCATTGTGAACCGGTGTCTCCGTTCTTGCAACTGATCTCATCTACTCTGCAAATATGCCTACCGACCCCTCTCGCCCTAATTTCGTCCACACTTGGGGTGCTAAGTATTATCTCCTGGCTCTTTGCCCAGCTCCCGCAGATATACAAGAACTACAAGATAAAGTCAACGGCAGGCTTGTCAATAGTCTTTATCGTGGAATGGCTCCTGGCTGACACAGCAAATTGCATCGGTGCCATCCTCACCAACCAGGCTGGCTGGCAGATCACGATTGCCGCTTATTATGTGACCGTCGACCTTATTATGACATATCAACACTTCTGGTACACGCACATGAAGCAGCGGCAATCCAACCGTCTTAGATATGCCAACATCGGCGATAGTGAAGACAGCGACACGGATTTCCCACCGTCAGACTGCGACTCGTTCCAGCAGCTACAAGGTTCCCAACGTTCATCCTCTGCTCGACCAGTAGATAAGTTGAAGACGGGAAGAAACCAATCACCTGACGAAAAGGCTCAATCTCAAGCCTCCAACGGGAAGCGATACGTCCAATCAACTGGCCTTGGAAGTTCGTTGACTTCTCCTAAAGCTGTGTTGTTTGTTTCCATGCTCTGTGCAGTCATAGCCAACGCCTCGTCAATCCCGGCATCTGGTCTTTCAAGGCCACACCCAGTCATACCACCACCATCAAACACAAAAGAGTTTGTAGGCCGGATATTTTCTTGGATTTCAACTATCCTTTATCTTGGATCCCGGCTACCACAGCTGTACAAAAACTACACGCGTAAGAGTACTGCTGGCCTGTCGCCGCTGCTCTTCATTGCTGCATTTTGCGGAAATATGTTTTACTCTTCTTCCTTGCTCACCAACCCGAATGGCTGGCACAACTTCCCGCCTTACGGTGGAGGCGGATGGGCCGGTCCAGATGGGAACAATCGAATGAGTTGGATAATGCTTGCAATCCCATTCTGGCTTGGGGCTACTGGTGTCCTCTTGCTAGACGTGTGTGTGGGAATTCAGTTCATGAAATATGGTGAACAACGGAAACAAATAGTTACCCGGGTAGGGAGAGGCCGCCATAAATGGATAAAGGTCACCGGCTTCATGAAGGGCTGGATCCCTTCACTATCTCCCGAGAGAAATGCAGCAAACAATGAAACGCAAGCACTTATTTCCCACGAGGGCGATAGATATGGTAGTGTTTGATTTTGATCATCTACTTTCCCTATTCATGATCTTCCCCTTCTTTCATACATATTTTTTGGCCTTTGTTCAGTTATTAGACGGTTTTGGAACTATGGTTTTTGTCATCTTTTTAGCAATGCTGGTGTTTCATTCGATTCACATTTCAGCAGGCGGATACCCATCTTTCGTTTCTATCAAGATCTACTTACGTTGTTTTTCGATATCCTATTACTTTTGCGTCTCGATAAGAGGGCGCCTAGCCTTTTATACGCACACACACACACATATATATATATGGATCGAATACTGGGTCCTTCGCTTTTCCCATTCACGGCAAGGAGTCCAAGGATAAGCCCACGATATTTCCCATATGAACCTTTGCTCTACGTTGTTCATATTTCCCTTCTGCTGTATTTACTACGTGTCAGCATGTTTCACGGATATATTATGGGGGGGGGGGGGTTTATGATGCACTATAAACATAGATGCGAGGACATGACTATCTTTCGGGTTATTTTTTCATTTATGTTTCTTTCTAAATACCACTACAGATCAATTTCATGGTTCATTACCAAGCTCAGACTCCGCACATTAATTTTCAATAACCTCTTTGGTTAATGATGTGATGAACCTTTTTGATATGGACGAGGAAGCTGGTATTATATAGGATTGTGTCAATTTTAAGTGTTGGAGGTTAACCCATAACCCCTCTTCTATGGAAGTGCTTTTGCCCGTTTCCAACTTCATTCAAAAGCCCCGGGGTTTCAAGGCGGGTCCATATTGAAAGTATCCTTGGGATATATACCCTACGCCATTCTCCTTTTCTAATCTGTCAATCCATTCTTCAGTTGATACCCCGTTGAACGAGAAAAAAATGTTGCCCGCTGATGAGCGAGGAAGGAGTGAACCTTAGCGCCGTCTACAGTTGCGACATGGTCCCCAAGGCACAGGGATTTTGGTAACTCGTGTGCATGGGAAGGATGGGTGCTTTCGACGCCCACAGGAATGGAAACCACCGACTTCTCTATGCCCGCAAGAGCACTGATGGATAACTTGGTGGCACATCGTGTCCTCGTCCCTGGGGCTTTTCAGGCAAGAACATGAAGGGTAACGATAGCGGTCTAGATTCTATACGCGTGAGCAGTCTACCCCTGATAACTTGAGCAACAGCTGTCCTCACCTTGCACACTCCTGTTCTGTAGGAGATACAACGTATCCAGAATGTCAAAGACTGCTATGGTAGTCGGAGACGATGTTGTTGAAGCAGTTTTGATGTGGATGGCGAGATGCTCCTTCGCGGACCCAGATATTTATATCCTTTGTTTAATGCTGACTGTCGAACGACATTTGACTGGATGTGGTGACCAGTGTACTTTCATCAATTAAATAGATTTCAATTGAAGCAAGTGCTCGGATGACTGTTGATTATCACCGATTCGAATCACTCTCCGAAAATCCGAAACCTCTCCTTCATTAAATGCATCTGTTTTACAGATGAGACAGTGAGAAAGCTGAGAGAGATAAATAGTAGTTAGTTTATAATTCTAGTGTAGGGGTTGTATATATAAGTAAACGTTACCTCGTGGCTCGTGGCTGTTAAGGGAAATGAGCATAAGTAGTTAGTATATATAGGGGCCAAACACTCATTGTAGGAGCTGCTGACAGTCCCTTCTGTCTTCATTAATAACACGGTGAAGGCCAAATGACCGATTTTTTGATTCACATATATGGAGATAAGCAGTAAGGCAAAAGTAGTAGATATCCTCGTTATCTAGAAATAGGCAGTGGATATCTGGTACCTAACAGTGATACTCGATATTAACAGCTACGAAAGAGTTCAGTAGCATAACTCCCGAGTGCCTAGATTGCATGCACCCACGATGTACTAGTGTGTGAAGAAAAGCACACTGACAACAGAGCTTGCCATGTCATGCATGTGTAATACTTGCAACATGCAGACACCCAAGTCTGAATAGACCAGAATCGTAGACAACTGGACTGGCTAACTGACGGTGCCCTTGGCCTCCCTGTGTATCCTGCCATTGGTGGCAGAAGGGAAGCTGTCAGAGCATTTCTGTACCCGAATCCCTCCGGGGATGGCTTCCGGGCCATGCATGAAGATCTGTGCAGGCGATAAAAGGGAGGCGGATATGGTTGGCCTGGGACGTATGACAGCTCGTGAAATGATCTGCAGCGTCAGGACGGGATGCTTGTCCATCGACTTCCTTGCAGTTGATGCCAACCGGGTTGTGTGACATTGGAACGGTAAGGAATTGTCTTTGGTTTGGTTATCAATGGAATTGTTTGTCTGCCGGATGCGGATGATAATTGGGCTAGGTATATTGGCCATACACTCGGTTGTGTAAATACCACATCCTGCATAGAGCACTGAATATAATGGTAAATTCTGAAGTTATTTGTAGCATGTCGGGTATAGGTTTGAAGAACTAAGAAGGTATCGACCGTGGCTTTGATAACCAAGGGGCATTCTCACAAACCATGAGATGAGGCAGCAGCATGGAAATGAATTTGGTCCATCCACCAGAAGCATTTCTCTGATGAATATTAAACAAGATATCTGAAGAAGGTAGGCTTTTTTGTAACACAAAACAACTACTGAAGCAGGTTGTAAAACTAGTTAGTCAATGTCAACTGAGAAAGCAGTTCCACGATGCAGGGTCCGAAGGGGACACATATCGATTCTCCAGCATGGGCAGTATTTGCTGCTGGCTTCATAACAAAGCTAGTTATACTCACCTTACCCCGTACAAGGCATTTATTTCGAGTTGCTAGAGAATTAATTATCGAAAGTTGATACTTCACATTTCCGCAGTGAAAGGTGCTGCTGATGGTGGTGGCTGGTCCATGAAAAAATACAGAGAAAAAGTGTCCACTCCGTTCTGCTATGACCAAAGACTTGGAATTGGCCGATCGTTTGCTCAGGCCGGTTGGCTTGCATGATGCGGTTTCTACCTGGATCGACGGGAGGGACAAGGGCATGGTTGGTGCACTGGTGCCTCGAGTGCCAATTGCAATGCGGTGTTCCGGGTGAGATGGAAGTACTTTGCCCGTCAAGATGGTGACGAATTGCGGATGGATGCATATAGGCATTATAGTCGCTCTTCGTGATATAGATATTTGGTAAGATAGTTACCTCACAACGGATACAGTAAATGAGACAGGATT
>NW_003315473.1:55997-83494 GCF_000151505.1 Trichophyton verrucosum HKI 0517
ATATCATTAAAGTATAGGTCTATTAATATTAATGTATGCTGTCACCATGCACCCACACGCCCACTCAACTCATAGACACATTCCAAGCAATTAAATCAAATCACACATTATACATAGAAAGCCCTTTGCATACCACATAGGACTGGTTTGCCACAACCAGAACAAGCAGGACCAGGCTAGGTTGATAGACAGACATGGTATGCCTCGTCTTTGCATCTCCCTCCTCTATATTATTTTGCTTTTCTTGGATATTCACAAGGCGTAGATGCTAAAGGAAAGCAAGTAGATAAGGGGTTGAATGTACACAGAGAACGCGTATTTAAAAGGGTCAGTTTTGTATGCACATTAAGAGTGACAAGCCATCCTGGGAGAAACCAGGGATGGGGGAAATAGTAAATGTCTCCAGGTTAAAGAAAGAGGGTAAAGAAAAAAGAACCAGGAGACCAAGCTGTAGTGCAAGCTATACCAACCAAAGCAAATGCAGCCAACGCCATCAGAAAAAAAGGAGCTGGATATCTGTACACGCAATGCGATGCAATGCAGGGGATTCCACCTCAACACGACTGCTACTCTGAGCAGTGGCGAAGTAGAGACCACAGCATCTATCGTAATGGACGCTTGGTATCCTGGACACCTCTAGCGATGACATCTTCGTACCTCCACCGTGGAGGAGTGGGTTCCTTGGAAGAGGCTGCTTGCTGACGGTACCATTCGGCTTCCATTTCTGGAGTCATGCCGTCGGGAGGTGGAAGGGCGCCCCCAGCAACGCCGCTGGAGAACTTAAGCTGCAGAATGTTCCCGATCTCATCACATGCGGCGAGCAGTCGGTCGAGATCATCCTTGGTGTGGGCGGCAGAGACACAGAATCTGGCACGGGAAGAGACAAGTGGCGTAGCAGGATACCCAACAATGACAACCGAGATCTTGCGCTTTAACATCTCGTGTGAGAACGCGGGCATTTTGGCGGGATTGAAGAGCAGAAGCGGAATTACAGGGGAATCATCATTTCCGTAGACGATGAAACCGAGTCGTTTCAACCCCAGGCGGAGATAACGCGAGTTGAAAGCCAATCGCTGAAGTCGTTCTTCACCTTGACCAGGGATAAGCTCTCCAGTGATGATTCTCAGAGAGGAAGAGATCTGAGCAAGGACTGGCGGTGTTGGGGCCTCACCATAGAAGACAGCAGGGTTGGTAGCTCGAAGCTTGTCGATGATAACCTTGTCGGCGGCTATGTATCCTCCATTTGCACCGAATGATTTGGTCAGGGTTCCCATGAGGATATCGACGTGCTTGGTATCAATGCCGAAGAAATCGCAAATTCCGCGTCCCCGGGGGCCAATGGCACCAATGGAGTGGGCTTCATCGATGAAGAGATTGAACTTGTACTTCTTCTTTAGAGCAAGTATCCCGGGAAGGTTGCACAAGGAGCCTTCCATCGAGTAGAGACCCTCGACTACCACAAGGATCTTCTTCCATGGTCGGTGTGTTCGGGGCTGACCTTGAGAGATTGCCTCCCGCAGTCGCTTCTCGAGGGCTCTGACGTCGTTGTGCTTGAAGGTTGTGATAGAAGCGCCAGACAATCTAGTACCGAATCGGATCGAGGCATGGTTCAACTCATCCGAAATGATCAAGCAGCCCTTTGATACAAGTGCAGAAAAAATGCTTGCATTGGTTCCGAATCCCATAGAGAAAACCATAGTAGCCTCCTTGCCAACGAACTTAGCAACGAGATCTTCAACTTCAAGGTGAAGGTCCTGGGTGCCAACTTCGCTTCTGGTGCTGACAGAGCTAATTCCGTATTTTCTGATGGTTTCTTCGACCGCGTCCGCACAAGGGCCTTCAGACTGCGCAAAGCCGAGATAGTTGTACGAGCTCATGTTCAGAGTATCAGTATAGGTGCCGGTGAAGCGAAAATGGCGGTTCTGGTCATCACTGACACGGTCAATCAGAGTGATAAACCTTCCAGGCACGCCAGTGACAGGTCGTTCAAAGCAATCGTTGATTCTCAACTTCAAACGACGCACATAGAAGTTGTCAAAATCACTATTCAGGGCCGCGTAGCCGTTTTGTGGTTTCAGGTGTCGGTAATTCTCGCTCTGGAACCGCTTTCCGAAGAAATCACGCACATGTCCAAATGCTATTAAGATTAGGTAACTGATGTAAGTTGTGAGGAGGTAGTAGTATGGAGGTTCGTCCATGACTGGTTCAGGGAATTGACCTCCATAATGCTTGGAGACATATCTATGAGAAGGGTGGCCGAGAGGACCGAATTGGGCATGCTGCCTGGCTATACGGCGAGCATCCTCGGTGGAAGGTGGCTGAAAGATAGTCTTAGGAGCGGAATCCATGGTGTTACCGTCCGCGGTAGCACCGGATACAGAGATCATAGGTAAGGACTGTGATACAGGTTGCTCGGTCGAGGCGGCCTTTGGGGGCCTAGGAGAGGAAGAAAAGAGCTGACTGAATCTGCTTGGTTTCGAGGCCGTAGGTCGTGTAGGAATGGGGCCGTCTCTCCCGGCAGTGGGAGGAAACGGAGGTAGATCGGATAGGTTTGCTGAAGGAAGGTCTGTAGGTTGACGCGGCATCTCAAAGTGGCGTATGCGATGTAGGCCAGTGAGCTTAAAGGTTCCTAGGTCGAGATGAGGGAATATTTGCTGGGACGAGGAAAAGAGTAGCCGGACAACGAGGTGTGCTTTTATTTGGATTCTCTTCCTGCTAGCCTCTTTGTCTTTTCAACGGAGGTTTTATCACTGTGCAACCCAGCCTTGGGTATGGGCAACGGCGATGGACAGTATGACACTGAGTACTCCGTAGGCCTGGAAAGAGCGTTCAAAGAGTCAGCAACAGTCGGGCGGCAAAAAGGGACGAAAGAAATCTAGTCCAAAGGGACTTGCAGGTAGAATTGTTTGCTGGGCTCTCCAGGGTTTTCGACTGATAATAAATATAATAAGGCCAGGACTCACCCGACGTTCAGGAGGCTCCGAGCGGGCCGGGATTAACTAACGACCTAGCTCGCCAGACGACCCAGAGAAGCAGTTTCAGCTGTGGCCCGTGAGACCCTCTCAATGCCTTTAAAACCAGCTACACGCGAGCTGCAAAAGCGCCCTCGCAGCCAGCGGTGCCTGAATACAAGCAGAGCGAGCTGAAGAGTCGTTGATATGTGTGGTGTTGCTCGGGCTGAAGTCGACGGTCGTTGTTTTATAAACTGGGAGTTCCCCAAAAGGGGGCAAAGCGAAGGATGGGAAAAGTACGGGCGAGCGTAAAAGAAGGGTTCGTAATTTTAATTTTGCCTTTGCTGCCTGCCAAAGGGTGCGTATAATTTGTATTTTTCCCGTTCCGTGGCGTATTAGATTATTGAAATTTTGCGCGTTTATCTTATCGTTACTTTTACGAAAGTTACACCCTTTTTTTGGGCGGCCTGATACAGAGCGTGACAGCAGCTGTAAGTCAAAGAGCATGCCTATCCAATAGCAACCCGAGAAAAGCGGCAGAGATCAGCGAGTGTCTCGTAACTTCCGTACCGCTCTTGTAAGAACCCTAATGACATAAGCCAATAAAACGGTACCTGGCCCGATGCGGAAGTTTGCTTGGTTTGCCTCCCGCTGTCATTCCCCTTTTGGGCCGCTTTCATTGGCGCTTTTAGGTCCGCGGCTGCTTAGCTAAGCTCGGTGCGCGGGCGGCCGTCAGGGCGGCCAGGGATTTTCACTTTCCCTGCGTCGGATATTTTAAAGCAGGCAACCTGAAAACTTATTTGCGAGACCCTGGAAAGTGTTGGGAACGCCGTGCAAGGGAGGCTTGTACCCGGCATATGAAGCACGGAGAATACACTTGAAGGGCATATATATATAAAAGGTATGGACATCTCGCTCGTGTCTCTGGTTCTAAGCCGAAGCTGACGTTTGTTCTAGCTGATTAGCAAACAAGTTCGATACCGGGCCCCCGGCTTATCGTTGTTATCTTCCACCCCCTTGTTATCGTGATGCCGTTCATGGATCAACCTGAGACCAACGGCAATGGCCATTTGATGGAACCGAAGGAGCTCTGGCGTCCGTCAATTCCTGAATCTACGCAGGTCTATCAATTCAAGAACCGCATAATTCAGAGACACGGTCTCTCGCTGCAGAACTATGATGATTTGCGCGAATGGAGTATCCGCAGCCCGGCCCTTTTCTGGGAGGAAATATGGCATTACACCGGGGTCAAGGCGCACAAGACTTACGACACCGTAAGTATCTGCTCCCTGAGAACTTGCAGGATGAGAGCCAATTTCTCTGTGTACAATCTCTTTTTTTTTCCCTGCTGTTGAGCGGACATTCATAATGTCGGCGCATTCTACCCCGCTATGCTGGGAGAAAAAAAGAAAGAAAAGAAAAGAAAAGCAAGATAAAGGAGAGAAGAGAAGCTGACATTGACTGCTAGGTATTCGATGAAAACGCGCCGTTGTTCCCTCGGCCGTCGTTCTTCCAGGGCTCGTTGCTCAACTTCGCAGAGAACTTACTCTTCCCGGCCTGCAACCCCAACGAAGATGATATTGCCATCATATCTGCAACAGAAACTACCCGTGAAAGCATCTCGTGGAAGGACCTCCGCGAGAGAGTACGTGTCTGTGCACTTGCTTTAGAGGCTGTCGGTGTCTTAGAGGGAGACCGCGTTGCCGGATTTGTAGGCAATCATGCCAACACCCTGGTCGCCATGCTGGCGGCCACCTCACTCGGCGCATTGTGGAGTGGTGTGTCGACAGATACTGGCGTCCATGCTGTCTTAGAGAGATTGAGACAGATCGAGCCCAAAGTGCTCTTTGTGGATAATGGAGCTGCCTACAACGGCAAAGTTCACCCGACTCAGTCAAAGGTTACAGAGGTGACAGCCAATTTGGAGTGTTTGGACATGGTTGTTGTCATCGACGCCGTGAAGGACTATCCGTTTGAGATCCCGGCTGCCAGTCCTCCCAAGGGAAAGAGTGTGGCTTTGCAGGACTTCCTCTCCTCTGCAGAAGCTATATCAAAGCCATTGACTTTCAAGTACCTCCCCCCCGACCACCCTGTCTATATTCTCTACTCCTCTGGCACGACCGGTGCACCAAAACCTATTGTTCATGGAGCAATTGGGACCTTGATACAACATAAGAAAGAACATGTCCTTCACTGCGACATGCGGCCCGGTGACCGCCTGTTCTATTTCACAACCACCACATGGATGATGTGGCATTGGCTTGTTTCTGGCCTCGCTAGCGGCACTAGTATAGTTCTTTACGATGGATCTCCCTTCCGCCCACTTGACTCCGAAAACGGCAAAGGTGACATGGCCATGCCTCGTCTGATCGATGAACTCCAGATCACCCATTTTGGAACTTCTGCAAAGTACCTCTCTGTTCTAGAACAAAACTCCCTTAACCCCAGGGAGCACCCCTTCCGGCCTGTAACACTTAAGAGCTTGCGAGCTATTTTCAGCACTGGATCTTCCCTCGCTCCGTCCACATTTGACTTTGTTTATTCTTCAATCCACCCGGACATAATGCTTGGCTCCATAACTGGAGGAACAGACATTATCTCCCTCTTTGGTGCCTGCTGCCCCATCCTCCCCGTCACAAGGGGTGAAATTCAGTGCCGTGGCCTTGGAATGGCAGTCTCTGTCTTTGACTACGCCGGAAACGACATTGGTGTATCCGGTGAGGCCGGAGATCTCGTTTGTCTTAAACCCTTCCCATCTCAGCCAGTCATGTTCTGGCCTCCGGGTCCAGTTGGCGCTGAGAAGTACCGAGCAAGCTATTTTGACACCTTTGGCCCTAAAATATGGCATCATGGTGACTTTGTCCGTATAAACCCCAAGACTGGTGGATTGGCGATGCTGGGACGGAGCGATGGGGTGTTAAAGCCTGCTGGTGTCCGTTTCGGAAGCGCAGAGATCTACAATGTCATACTCAAGCATTTCGCAGATGAGATTGAAGACTCCCTCTGTATCGGTCGGAGACGCGAAGGTATCGAAACAGATGAAACCGTCGTATTATTCGTGAAATTAATGGGTACAACACCAGCGGCCTCCGGCACCTCAACGCCTGTTATTGTTGAAGAGCCAAAAGCCATTTCACAGGATCTTATTACGCGCATACAAGCCGCTATCCGCAAGGAGCTGAGTGCCAGACATGTTCCAGCCATAGTCGACTCATGCCCTGAGATCCCGGTCACATCTAACGGCAAGAAAGTTGAGAATGCAGTCAAACAGATTCTCTGTGGGTTGAACATCAAGACTGGTGCCAGTGTTGCCAATGCCGCTTGCCTGGACTGGTACCGCAAATGGTCTAATGAACATTAGATTTTCCTTTTAGTTTGTCCTAGATTAGACGGGTATATACATACCGCTTCCGGTTTTATTAATATCAAAATTATGATGTGTTTATGTCTCCCGAGTTCATCATGATAACTTTAAGAGAGTGACGCTAGCTGGCGGTTAAGCCGATGCCAAGCCCTCAGTTTTTATCTGATCCAGCAACATCCAAAAAAAAAAACAGTTGTTCAATCGTCTCCTACATTCCCGGGACCACTACCCAACAACATACAGACAGAGGAAAAGCAGTTCGCCTTTCGCTATGCATCGACTGGCTCTCAGAGCAGGCAGGTCCAGGAAGCCTTCCATACTCCGTCTTGCCCCTAGAAGTTTTGCAACTGTTCGACAACCAGAGAACAAGGTATCCATCGCTAAATATTATAACCTGAAGGAACACATCTTTTTTTAACACATGGGTATGCTATAGGATCCTGTTGAACTGGACCAGATAACCACTCTCAGCAACGGTCTACGTGTTGCTACCGAATCTCTTCCGGGGCCTTTTGCCGGCGTTGGTGTCTACATTGACGCCGGATCGAGATACGAAAACAATGAGCTCCGTGGTGTCAGCCATATTGTCGATAGGCTCGCGTTCAAATCAACATCGAAACGCAATGCAGACCAAATGCTTGAATCTCTAGAGAGCCTCGGGGGAAACATACAATGTGCCTCGTCACGAGAATCCCTTATGTACCAATCCGCCAGCTTCAATTCGACTGTCCCTACAACCCTTGGCTTATTAGCGGAAACAATCCGAGACCCTCTAATCACAGAAGATGAGGTTTCTCAGCAATTAGCAGTTGCAGAATACGAAATCACAGAGCTTTGGGCAAAGCCGGAGATGATATTGCCTGAATTGGTGAATATGGCTGCTTATAAGGACAATACTCTGGGAAATCCCTTGCTTTGCCCACGGGAGAGGCTAGGGCAGATCACCAAGGTGACTGTGGATAAGTACAGGACAGCTTTTTTTAACCCGAATAAAATGGTTGTTGCCTTCGCGGGCGTCTCTCACACAGATGCTGTGAGGATGACAGAGCAGTATTTCGGCGACATGAAGAACCAGAGGTCACCGCTTCTAGCCCAATTCGGATCAGAGACATCATCTACCCACGGTGAAGAGGAGGTACCGACATTTCCAGCCTTCTCGCCTTCGTCCACCACCCCTACAGAGTCCCCAGATTCCTCAGCACCACATTCGCCTTCATTGACACCTCCTTCCTCTCCTTCTTCCCCAGGTCTCCTCTCCAGAGTTCCATTCTTCAAAAACCTATCTACCTCGGCGCCAAACCATGCAACAGTGTCCCCACTTAACCCGTCTCTTCTCCAGACAGATTTGATCGATGTCAGCAGGCCTTCATACTACACCGGAGGCTTCATGTCTCTCCCACGCATTCCTCCTCCAGCAAACCCGGCTATGCCTCGCCTCAGCCATATTCATCTGGCATTTGAAGCCCTCCCCATATCTTCTCCAGATATATACGCTCTAGCAACTCTTCAAACCCTTCTTGGCGGTGGTGGATCATTCTCAGCTGGTGGCCCCGGTAAAGGAATGTATTCGCGGCTTTATACCAATGTGCTGAACCAACACGGTTGGGTAGAAAGCTGCATGGCCTTCAATCTCAGCTATACGGATAGCGGCCTATTCGGAATATCAGCCTCATGCGTGCCTAATAGCATAGCTAACATGCTCGAAGTTATGTGCCGAGAACTTCAGGCTCTCACACTTGACTCTGGTTACTCTGGCCTCCAGATACAAGAAGTTAATCGTGCTAAGAATCAGCTTCGCTCATCATTGCTGATGAACTTGGAATCACGTATGGTGGAACTTGAAGACCTGGGACGACAAGTCCAAGTTCACGGCCGCAAGATTGGGGTCCAAGAGATGTGCAAGAAAATCGAAGCCCTCACAGTCGACGACCTACGACGCGTTGCTAAGCAGGTATTCGGTGGCTTAGTACAAAACCGCGGCCAAGGTACCGGTCGGCCTACCGTTGTCATCCAGGAAGGTGAAATGGAAGGCACTAAACTTGCACCCTTACAGTGGACTGAGATTCAACAAAGAATAGCCAAATGGGGTTTAGGCCGAGCATGATCACGACTGAGGTATATTTGAAAGCGATGCTCAAATGGATACCAGATCAATCGCTTCTACGTTTTTGGAATTAGAGAATTGTGTATTATTAAGATAGGTCGGATGGTGTAATACTAGCATTATGAATAAATATCTATATACTCAAGGCTTGACATAAACGCTTTAAAACGTTATCAATGTAGGTTAGCTAGCTACTGTACCCTTCTCATTACACTCATAAATCTGGAGCGCAGGTATTAATCCTACTGCCCTGACTCTGGGATATCAACTCTTGTACTCAAGAAAATAGCCATATCTTCTAGCTCCATCGGAGCGAACCAGTGTTCAAGCTCATCATAAAGCATCCATGTTACATCCCAACCAAGCTTTTCGAGCGTTTGCGCGGCAGCCTCTCCTAGATTTGGCGTGACGGTCTTGTCCATATTGCCATGAGCCAGCCAGATTGGAGTAGATAGAGCAGCTGTAGCTGCTTCTGCCGTAATAGGAGGTAAATCTAAAACTGACTGGCAAACAAAATTCATGGCTTGCAAGGCTCCCGCACGCCTTGATTCTTCATTCCCTACTTCTTGTTCCTCTTGGTCTCTTGGGATGAAGTCGGCGATTTGTTCTTTGAACGGTAGCCATCCACTCATACCCACCAGCCCACCCAAGGGAAGATGCTCGTCGTTTGCATAACTGAGTAGAACATGAAGTGCCTGCGCACAACCTTGGCTCAGACCTCCGATAATGACGTTTTTTGCACCAACGAGTTCCGCTTCGGATTTAATTATTGTTCGCAGGTACCTTGTCGATTCTCTTAGTCCTCCGTAAAGCAAATCATTATGCTCCTTGGCTGGAGAGCCAATTGGACCGCGGTCAAACCATTGAGGAAGATATAGGTCCCATTGGGCTGAATGCGTCGTCTTTGCAGACGGGAATATAAATTTAAGGCCCGGGAAGCGCTTGGGCAGGGTATTATCGGAGCTTGGAGCAGATAATACTGTTGTGATTATTTCTGCCCCGAACACACGGCCAACCCCGCCGCGACCGTGAAGAAGTATGAGGGTATGGGTATGCTTGCTTCGAGGAGGTATTACAGTCGGCTCTGGGAAAGGGATGGTATGCTCTATCGGCTCAGATTCTGTTGTTTGTGTGGCCATAATTTCTTGTCTTTTTGGAGGTGGTTGTGGAAAAAAGAGTAAGGGCTCCGTGATAATCAGAGAAAACAGCAGTTTAGTCCAATATAAGTGACAACTTCAGCTTTAGGCAAAAGCAGACAGGAACAAGAACAGGACTCTAACTTATCCCAATAGTTCCAAGATGAAGCTCGATTCATGTTTAATAAATGCTTCTTCTCGTGAGGTGCAGTGAAGCGCGCCCGAGCTTATCTTGAAGCTGATCAACGACATCTAAAATATTGATTACATAATTTGGCTCCAACAAGAAAAGTTTGGACGAACTTCGCTCTCGACATCCATGAAAAAGAATCAAAGACCAGCCATAAAAGCCTTCTACCAAACCAACATTGCATCTTGCTCCTTGGAACGAACCCCAAAGCTGAGATTTATTTTATACATCTTCGTTTACTTCATATTCACCCTCCGCTTCAATCCGTCACAATGGTCAAGCTCACCGAAGTCGAAGATGAACATTTCAAGGAAAAGCCTACGTCAACCAAGTCTGATGCCTTGTTATTGAGTGACGACGAGGATGAGGATTACACCGATACTGGTATGTTCTTATCTTCTTTTATCCCTTTATCAATCGTCATGGTTTTCTATGGTGCCGACATTTAATGCATTGCGAGGATACATCGCAACGCTCATTTGCCTTCAGGGAAAATACATCTGCTGAATATAAAAACAACATTTACTAATTTTGAACTGTTTCACACTAGAATCCGAGATTTCTACAGATTCATTTGATGACAATCTCGACAACGAAACGCTGTATGAAAGAATTTGCGCTTTACAAGACATTATCCCAGCCCAGTCCAGATACAAGATCAGCAATGCTTTCTCTTCCTTCTCTTCCTTTGCAAAATCAACCATTTCCTTCGGTGGATCCGCTTTGTGGATTGTAAGCACGAGTGCATTCTTGCTCGGTGTTCCATGGGCTCTTGCATTAGCTGAAGAGCAACAATACGTGCAGATGGAAAGGGAGCAAGGAATGATCAAAGGAGCCAATGAGGTACGCGTTTGCTCCCTTGACCTAGCCCTGAATCATTATGCAATGGCTAATCTGATTTTTCCATAGATGTTGACTCCTGGTGCTACAAGCGCTCTTACTGCCCCTGATTCGATTGCTGTGGAGGGAAAACCTGCCTTATAATCCACACGAAAATTCGAGATGAGCTACGCAGGCTAGTGCGAATAACAACATGTTACAGTCCTGGCGTGTCTAGTGGACAAAAATCACTATTGACTTGGCTTTGTATCAATTAGTGTGTCAATATTGTACACATGAATCATGCAATATTGATATCTACTAGGGGACTGCAACTACTGAAAATGTGACATGGGCTGGGTTCATGGTAGTGGGTGGCTACAAATGCATGTGAGGAAGTGACCCAAAAAAAATCTTACTTGGTTTTGGGATTTTTATTTTCGCGGTCAAGGATTGAACACCGTCCATGTCTTCCCATTTGTTTTGTTACTTTTGACGACACCTTTTGCTGATTTTCTCTTCTCCTTTAATATTTACACATGTACTTTACAATTGGTATCTAGTATCCATTTTCCTTTCTGTCGTGTATTTTATAACCATGAGAATTATGTATCAACTGTGATTGTATTCTCATTCGTTAGCCATGAAAATGAAGACATTTTGGTTATATTTTATTTTATTCCCTGTGGCTGTAGGGGCAACCTTGAAAGATAAAACGTCATTTCATCATTAGTTGAGCTACCCATAAGCAGCATCTATGAAGGGCTTATTCATGGATCTGAGATGCAAACCAATTATCTCGCTGCAAGTGTCAGCATCCGTACCTGAGTAAATTCCAGGCGACGGAAAACTCGATTCTGCTCCCACACCTGGACTAAGTATACAGCTAATATCGAGATGATGTCTATACAGGAGTCAGCGTGTTCAAGAACGCGGAAAAGCAAGGGAAAGGGGAATAGCCTACAGTTGAAGCTCGTGCAGTCTTCAAGTTGAGGTTGAAGTCTCTCCAGAGCCTGTCGACCTCTCCTGCCTGAACCATAGCATCGACAACCTCATTGGCATATTTTGTCCGCTTTTTCTGACTCCAATGCTCCCTTTTTAGGATTCCACTGTTCTCAAGAATACCAATTCTCTCCAAGTAGCCAACCACCCATTCATTGAGGTGGTAGCGCCAATGGATTAGAGTATGGGCCATGGATGCTTTTGATTTACAGTGTCTATCAAAGCATGAGAAATTAAAAATGCTAATAGCAGTCAATATACGGGACAGCTTTGGCTCACCTTCCAAGATAAAAATGTGTGTTCTCATTGGGTATCACGTTTCCCTCGCAGTCGACGTTTTCACGCTCCATAGTATCAGAGGCCTGGTCTTCACTGCTATCATCTCCAACAATAGACTCCAGTGTCTCCTGAATGTATGGAGGCCCATCAAATCGGATATCATAGGATGCCGGGTGTTTTGATCTATTGCATGCATCACATGGGTGACCCTCTGTAATTGGATAAGGGAGGACCACGATCCGCGGCCTTGCTTTGAGAGAGCCTATAAACCCCTTATTCCAGACTGACGATACAAACTGAGAGCCTGCCAAACCCGTCACTTCATCCTTCACTTTTCTAAATGCCATTTCATAAACGGCATCATCTCGACGAAAGGCAGGATTAATTTTGTTGTGAACCATCCATTCAACAACGTCCCTAAAATGATCCTTCAGTCTTTTGTATCGATGCCTAGTAAATTCAAATGGAACCTCAATCTCGTCAGCTGGGACACCCAATTCGCCTTCGTCATCCTCCAAAACAAAATCAGCATCGTATTGATCGAGATCCTCAGGAAGGGCAGGTTCCACATCACTATCAACGTCCATTTGTGAATCTTCCGATGAGGTAGTATCTTCGGAGTCCTCATTATCTTCCGATTCGTCTGGGCTATCGGGATTGTTATCGTTGGAACCTTTTTCGTTTCTCTCTGTCATTTTTGATTTATCTCCAGCACGCCGACGTTTAAGAAGTTCCAGTTGCCGTTGGCGTTCTGCTTTGGCTGTTGAAATACTAGGCGTGCCCCTTGTCCGGCTCTCAATTACGTCTAAGGGATCATTAGAATGTGCCAGCAAACGTAAAGGAGTACTTAGCATATTTGCAGAAGGAACTGAACCAGAAAAAAAAAAAATCCACTTGCGCATATCCCTGACATATACTTCTTAGCAGGGGGGCTTTCTTACTAGAAGGGCGAAGTATTTCAAGGTCTTCCTCCAGATCAATTTCATGCTGTTGCAGTTTACCGCTCTTTTGTACAAATCCATCAGGCACTGGGTCCTTTTCATCAGGGCCTCTGACTCTTTTGGCACGGGCCTTTAAGGCAAGCCTCCGTTGCCTGAGTGGGGAGGAGTGAATTATATCAGAGTCTGATTCAGAATAGTGTTTTATTTTGACCTGGTCACGGGTGACCGGTGCTTGAGGAATAACAACCTGTACAGTTGTCCTTCTACGCTTCGTAGGGGACACAATCTCATCACTCTCCCCAGAGCTAGATTTATTCATGTCCGGGTTTGTTCGCTTCCTTGTCTTTGGCTTAATGCTAGAAGGAGGGCGAATAGGATCTTCGTCAGATGAGACGAAGATAGACTGTTCTTCTGGTATTGTCCGGGGCGTAGTAGCAGCATTCTCCCCCTTTGGTGATGACTTCTCCGAGTGAAGATTCTGAGATCGCACACGACTTGGCTCCCCAGTCGGAGGTAACGAACTGACAGGAGCAAACGATAGGGTGGTTTGCCGTTTCCGAGACGGCCTGGCCCTGCCGGTCCTGCCCATTGTGAGAGCAGTGCGGCAAATATGATGTCGGATATCTGGTAACCAGGGTATCGTGATTGTCACCTGTAGCGAGAAGCTCCTCGCTACGCGCGCGTCTCATCCCACGAAAGCACGTGAGCCTTTGCTTTCCTTGACTGGCGCATGAGATGCCGCTTACCTAATCTCCTGCCGATCAATTACATAATACCGTACGGAGAACAGAGCGCTATTATTAGATACTATTATCATTATGTAAGCGTCGTCGTCTTCTTCCTACTTCAGATTCTCGATGAGCCTTGAGCCTTCAACGGCAGCTTTCATCGCATCGTCAGTTTGCTCGGAAAATTCAGGAATCTCCTTGAAAAATAAGTGGTATGAAAGCTCCCGGAAGCTCCTTATTCGGCTGTCAGGAGTGAGCGAACCTTACATGGCGCCATGACGTAACCCCAGCAGCTTCCAGCACCAAGGCTTGCAACGCCATCATAGTGGAGAAGTATCGACAGCTTGCAACAAAACAATATATGCAGACGGGGGTGAAAACAAGTTCCACAAGGATAATCCCCAGCGCCATTGGCGATTATTGGCCACCCAAACAGGATTGTTGATGTTGATCTGTCCGTGAAACGTTACCTCCGTGGCTAGATGGCAATCCGAAGGCGAAAACATAGCTGAAATTACGGCCAGGATGGAACGGCAAAGTCATGACGTCAAGGGAGGACCGAGATCAGGGATATATCCACCTCCCGTGCATTCCCTTCTCCTCGATAATCTCTTCGTATCGACAACGTATCGGGAATAGTGGATTTAGCTTGCCCCCTAAGGTGCGCAGTCAATTGATAAGTTCATCCCTGGTGTAATTCTTTTCCCTTTGACCGTCTTTAAAAGACGTCTTTTCCGGACTTGGGTGCGTCGATTGGATTTTAACCACAGTTTTTCATTCTTGTTGCCTAATACATAATATATTGGTGCTGCAGAGAATTCTACTATTCCTCGTCTAACAATTCTCGCTAGATGCACTGTTACTAGCCTCTCGCCATGCCTAGTAACAAAGCAGTAGTGAACACTCCGGTGAACCCGGAGGTAAGAGACAGGGTACGTCGAAAGATCGCTTTGCGACACTTGATGAAGGAGAATCTAATATGTCTTTAATAGGAAATCAACGAAAAGCTTCAGTATTATGGAATCTATTCAGGTTGGCCTCCTCGCAATATCGATCGAGGGTATATACCTGAATGAAGCAACAGTTTGCTAACATAGACACCGACTCGATTAGCTTTTGCCAATGGCAAAGTTCCTTCGGTATGGCCCTAAATTCAACTCCTTTTCAAGCATTACTCTTTATGGTTCCGTGTTGCTAATCACTTTCAATATAGAACAAGCAAATCGATGTTGCTTTAAACAGCCTTCTTGCTACGAAGTCCTTGGCCAATCCATCATCTGAACTTTCAACTGAAACTCGACAGATTATTGAAGATTTACGCCATGTAATAATCAGCGCGAGAAATCTTGTCCTCGTCAAGAACGATGGCAATATGATCCAAGAGTTCATCTGGGATGCAACAAACTTCAAAGGCCCGGGAGATATTCAAGGCCCTGATACTTCTGGTGAAAAAGCTGCCGCGAAACAAAATGCTCAGCAAACCGCAGCTGGCCTCAAGACTCTCGGGACTTTGCTCATCACCAACGGCCAATTCAGGAAGCTTTGTAAGTTCGGAAATCGCTCCACGATGTTTGCAGTCGCTAACATGGTCGCCTGATGCAGTGAAAGATGCAACCATCTTGGTACGGGACATGGCTAGTGATTCTGCCCAGAAAGCTGCCGGGGCCTTGAAGCCATCAGAGGAGGACTTAGCCCAGATTGACAGGCCTGCCGACGAAAACATGTGGCATGAGTCCCCCAACCTATCAAAGGATGCCCTTAAATCACGGTTCAAGAAAGAGAAATCAGAAAAGACCCAAGCAAATGTTGATACAGTCAATGGCTCTCATACCACCAATGGGGCTAATGGAGTCAACGGGGTCAATGGAGTTGATGGTGTTACCACCAGCCAGCAGGCTGGCACTTCAGGCACCGCTGATACCGCAGAGCTCAAAGATCAGGCTACTACGACCGCCAAGCAACGTTCAAAGGAAGCAGCCGAGCGGACCAAAAGATTCCTTGCTGAAAAAATGCCTCGAGAGCGGAGAGAGCAGACAATTTGGCGTATTAAGAAGATGATTGTTGAAATTCAAGGACACGCTGACTGTAAGTTTCAAGGTTAACTCTATATTTGGGTTGCCAACAGCCGTCTAACTTACTATATAGATCAAGAAGCTATCGAGACTCTCTTGTCGATCGCCGAGGGATACGCCCGACGCTCTAAGAGCCTATCCAAACAGGGGGCAGGAACGCTGAAAGGTGCAAGAGATCAATCGGATACTCGGAAATTAGATTCTAACCTGAAAGTATGTTAATAGGATATCTCACCGAACATAAAGATTCACTGACGCGGCTCAAGACTGTAATCGAACGATTTGCAAACTCTACCTCGACTGATGACCTGTTTGATGCCATCAAGAAATTCTACAAAAATGCGGAAAGCGATCCTCGACTAAGAGACTGGTTCCGAAACGTGGATACATTCATCAGGTATATATCTCTTAAAGGGCTCCCTTGGGGATTCACTATGAAGAAATATGAGTTAACATGACTATAGGAAATGTCTCAAAGAGCAGGGCTTCGTGTTGCGTGACGAATCTACTGCAGAGTGGAACAGGTTGTATGATGAGGGACGCTTTTTACTCACCAAACGCTACAAGAAGGACACCGATGAAGTCGTAGAGGAAGGGAAATTCCTAGCAAACCAGTTCGATGAAGATCCATTGAACAAGGAGTTCGGCCAATCCATGAAGAAATTCTTCGATCATCTCGGCCATGATGCTAGTGGAAATATTGTTTTCCAGAAGAATCTGTTGAAAGACTTTGCCAATACAGTCCTTCCAGGAACCTTGGCGAATCTTTCTTATATTCCTCTCCCTCGAATTGAAGTATCCGATCCAATGATTGATGTGGTATGTATACTTGAATTCAATAATACTGATGAGGTTCTTTTTTAATAACGTTTACTAACCTGGTTCAACAGGTTATTGAAAACTTAGCTGTTCAATGCGATAACCTGATGCCCAATATCATGGAATTCAGCAGTGACAATTATTGGAGATGGGGTAGAAAGAAGATTGGCAATCACAATGACAATAAGGCAAGTATTGTTATAGTCGCTCATTTAATATTTGCCTAGCTTCTAACCTTTGGTAATTATAGGCCATGATTTCTGCCACTGGAATCCAGACCGATTGGAGAGGTAAACAATCCATTTATGCTTTTGTAGAGCTAGCTCACTAACAGCTTTTGTTTAGATGTAAGCTACTACATCAAAAAGAAGAAGGGCTTCCCACACGTCTCAGATACAGGTGTGATGGATATCTTCTTGGGCGGCGACGGATTCAGCTTTAAGATCATGGGCTCTTCAGCGCAGAGCAAGGATAAACAACATTTCATCAAGGCTGATAAGGTCGTTGTCAACATCAAGAACCTGGATATCAGGCTGAAGAAATCTAAGCACAAGGTCCTCTTTACCTTGTTCAAACCCCTGCTTTTGTCAGTGGTTCGACCTGCCATCCAAAAGGTCCTGGAGCTGCAAATTCGACAATACTTCAGCAAGGCAGATAAGTTCGCTTATCAGGTCCACCAGGAAGCTCAGCGTACCATGGAGTTGTCACGGAACGATCCCGACGAGAAGAGCAATGCATATACTCATTACAGCAACGCGCTCAAGTCGCAGATGAAGGCCCGCAAACAAGAGGCCGAGGCCAAGAAGAAGCAAAAGCCTCCCAGAGACACCAAGGTGAACGTCTGCATCAGTCAATACGATTCTATATTCAAAGACGTCGTTCTCCCCAGTGGCATATCTGCCAAGGCAACGGAATATAGGGATCTTGCCGCAAGGGGTGAAAGATGGGAATCTCCTGTGTTTGGTATTGGCTCGGCTGCTCCCTCGACCGGACTTCCGCGACTTGATGCTGTCAAACGGAAATACAGAAACCGTGGTATGAGTGGAATGCAGCGACAGAACTTGCCTGTCGCTCAGTCCATGGGACCATCAACGTCTATGGCAGAGCCTACTCATGTCATGCCCTCCAAGATGACTGGCCTTGCCGACGGTTTGATGACCATTCCTGGAACCAACGCTCCAGTTTAAACAACTAAAACACTCCTATCAAAGACGTGGCGCGTGATATATCGATTACCCGTCACCATTACTAATACCATCTACTCTCCTATGTTTTCCTATGTTTTTCCTATGTTTTTCCTCTTGATTTGAGTTTTTATGTTCTGTTGATTTTGTTCGAATGATACCAATGTGAATTTCGGTTCCAACCAGGCTTTAGGGGAGGAGGTTTCAAGTGCCTGAAGATCTTATTTTCAGGTACCTGGATCGAACTTTGAGGCAGCTTTGGTGAGAGACATTGAAAGCCTGCGATTGGTAATTATTTAGTAGTAATTCGGGCTATCCCCGCTTTGTTAATATGTAATTCATTTTTCTTAATTTGGCCTGTTTGCCCGACCTTGTTTATCCTGACATCCCCATCTTTAGGCAACTCGAAAATGAGCCACAGGAGGAGAAGTAGTAGCTCGTGCAAGTAAGAAGCAGTGGTCCAGATATTCCCAAGGTTATGTTCCGGTCGACCCAAAACCATGCGGTCTTTAATAGTGTTAGGTTAATCCGAAATTATGCAGATCCCCTAATATAATAAAACAATATAATTATGCTTCAAAAAATCGACCCTCATCAATTACATGTCAATTTTGCTAGGGAAGACAAATGCTTGGAACTACTTCCCAGCACAGGGAATGAACACACGATACAATTTCATAAAAATATATATAGAACATCGAAAGTTCAATTGTCCTATGTAATACATCTTTGTTTTTAAAAGCTCGCAAATATGTATATGAAAGGAAGAGCAACAAACAGGTGAAGGAGACAGAAAACCAGCTGTCTCGCTAAACCAACCGAGAATGAAAAGATTGGACAAGAATAGGGATATTTCCCTCAAGAAAACTTGGAAAGTGGTAATTTGCCGGCTGGCAGTTACGTTTAACACTTGAGGTGGATAGCTATGAGTCAAAATTAGTCCAGAGCACAAGCATCTCGAAGGGCGATAAAGAGGAAACTTACCCATGGCGAAGAGAGCGTAGTTGTCGGCATTTCTCTTGGCTCTCTGGGAAGTGAGTCCAGTTGCACGATTGTAACCGTATCCAAGGTCCTTGCAGTATGGTGTGACAACACTTGGATTATGGGCTCCTTCGTGGATTACGGTCCCAACACGATCCTGACGATGGCACTTATTGTTGACGTGGGGCATTTGCCAAAAGAGGGGGCAGGGGTGAACCTCATTCTTAGCTGGAAAGGTGTAGGCAATGGTTCTGGGACCGCATCGGCCAGGACCATCGGAGCAGAACCACGTAACAGAGCTACCGTCCTTAGTGGCCGCTCTGGAAATTGAGCTAAGATGCTGGGAAACCTCCTTCCTGGTTCCAGGATCTCTGGCGCGGAAAAACTCAAAGACTTTCTCTGTGTTGTTTTGAGCAGCGGCTGCAGCTTCTTTGGCAACCTGTTGAGCGCCCTCAAGGGCGGCCCTCAGGTCCCTCTCCTTCCTCGGATTACAAATATCGAGGGGCCGTCGCTTGTCGAGGCTCTTGGAAAAGTAGTCGTCGAACGCTCTGGGGACCATGGCAGCCTTGCGGGCGTCGATCTCCATGTCAAGCTCGTTGGATTCGTAGTAAACGTGGTCTATGATAGTTGTTCCCCCATCCTCGGCAACAGGAATGGCGCCACGAGCAGCGAGTGTGTACTTGCCATCCCACTTCAAGTCGTGGACTGTGGCAATGTCGAAGAGGTGTTCCACACTATCTTTGGGGGCCAGACGAGTAAAGAGATCCTCAGTCAGATCGCTCAAGTCGTAACGGGGCAGCATGCCAAGGAACTCGGCCTCGTCACCTATGAGTAGTCAGTATAACACAGCCTAGTCTGTATAAAATTCAACGCCTATCTTACCACTCTCGTGGAATACCTCAACCTTGCTGGTTGGGTCCTCATCCAAAATGGTGTTGAAACTCAATAGGTGCAAAGGACGCTCCCCATTGTTGGTGACAATAGCCCTGACCATGGTGTGGCCAGCGGGAACGAGCCTGACACTAAGAGTTTGGTTGTGTGATGCCTCCTCAGATGCCGGGGTTGGGAGAGCGAGGGCTGGCGCCAGGAGGGCACCAACCGCAGCGAGTGCCGTGAAGAATTTCATTGTTGCAATTTGTAAAAGAATGACTTCGATCAAAGAATGAGTTAGATCAAAAAGGATTGGGTCAAAAAAAACGAGAGTAAGAAAGAAAAAATATGTATGTTTGAAAAAGGAAAGACAAAGGAGTGTACTAGTTCTCTAGGAACTATGAGTTTGGACTGTTTTGTTTGAGATAATAAAAGCCTGCTCTTGAGGTAGAAAAGAGTTCACCAGCTTCGTTCGATGATGATCTTATATATTGCCTCTCGAGCGGTCCCTCCTTAGGAGATGAACAATATCAAAGTCATCATCCTTTGGCGCGAGCAATGTTTATGGAGCCAGAATCGCTAGCTCTGCCGCGAGGAGCATCTTAAGGCCTGAGTCCTGTGCTTGGCTGGATATAGTGGATTAAGGGGGTTCATGGAACCTAAGCAGGAGCCATCAAATCATAGAAGGACACTCCATCTGAAGGCTATGGAGAGACCCCTTAAGCTCCACGGAGAATTCTATCTGGCCAATCTTATTAAGTAGGATTTGGCGTATAATAATAACATGCAGGAAGCAAGCCAAAGAAGACAAGCCTTTCAGCGTGTCTATTATTAAGGTATACCTTAGACGGATAAATCCACCTAGAGCCAAATGCAAAGATACAAAATAGGCTCGCCAAGTCTCGTTGTCCGGGTATTGAGAAAATCGGGGTCCGATGGAGAGATCTCAGTCGGAGGTGTCGATGTAAATATCCGCAGCGAATGAAAAGCTCAATTGGGGGTGCATCATAAGGCGGATTCGATACTGATCTCCATAGATGCCAAACACAATAATAGAGACTGACCTGACCGTTTAAGGAGACGCTGGCACCACACGTCCAGAGTCATCAAGTGTGGCACTTGTCGAGGGTTCAAGAGGCAACTTGCCTACCTGATGGTATAGACGTCAAAACTCAAGCGGCAGGCAAACATGGCCCCCCTCTTTAGGCATAAGCTTGACTTCACACTCTAACATCCTGCATTTTCCATGAAGGACAACTGCTCCATACGGAGAACTCCGTACGCTCGTTATTTTCCCTCTAGAAATTTTTTCTTGCGTACCCCTTCAGTTTGTCCGGCCAACCCTGGAACAGGAACTGTAATATGAAGCACCGATGATCTCTTTGATGCGGACGGAGCTCGTACCCAATCCCCAATGGTCAGTCCTATGACTGACTAATGAGCATCCTCCGTCGTAGACGCCAAAGAGGAAGCAACCAAAATTAAATATGGAGAGAGGAAGCTTGCCTCTTCTTGACCACCGCGCAAGATCTGGTTGCTTCAGACGCTAGCGTTTCTCTTCCTCGCTGTTTTCCCTGACGGTGCAGTGAGGTGGAGGAGGCATAATATCGGGTGAAAGGAGAATTTTAATGATGACAGTTTACCCTGACTTTCTTCTTAGTGCGGCTCTATTTCCCTCGCGCCAAATCGTCCAAGTCTGCATTCAAGTTAACTAGGTCACTGGTAGCGCAAAATACCATCTTTGCGGATATCCAATGTAGTGTAGACTTGTTACGTCTTAGCGGTTCAATGTTGCCAAAGGGTAACTATTAGCACGCTTGACATTATTATGCCGCCCACAAAAATGGGTGAACTGTTGTTGCCTAGTCCGCATTTCATTTCCTCAGGCAAGCCATGCAAAATTGATCCACTAAGTGAGAATGACCTGACGCTTGTTTGAGCTTCCGCAAGGCTTGTATTATTTTGCTCCTGAGGGAGTGCAGTCGAGCGCTGCGAGGAACCCATGGCTAAGCTCTTCACCAAGACGGGTAGATCAAACAACTATACAGCAGCAGTCATGGAGAGTTCCATCAACGGCATCAACCGAGTGAATTGGTTGAAGATCATGTCGAGCATATTTTCACTCTGCACATCTCTTTTGGGCGGGAGATCTTCACAAGAAAACTTTCCACTACCTGAAGAGCAGGAACGGTAGCAGGTATGACACGTATATCAGCCCACTCTAACCGGTGAAACAAAATGAAATTGCCTCTGCTGCAAGGTTCGTTGACGTAAGTACTTTAGCCCTTCTCCATGTCATGCCTGCCGTGCTTTGCATATATCCTTATGCACGGAGAAGAGAAATCTCCGAACAGGAATACTGTCTTTTTTTTTTGTCCGAGGGGCAACTTGCTTCTCTCTACCCCAAAGCCATCATGGTGGTATCCGTATTTAGGCGCTTCTGAGGGCCAAAATAGCGCCATCTGAGGAGACGCCGCCAATGAACTATATGGGGTATTCGTTTATAGCTCACAGACTCCGTCATGACCGTGGCTGGTCCTCCGCCACCGCTCTGCACAGCCTCTCATCCGCGTCAACTCGCCATTTCGCAAGTAATAATGGCAGAGCGGGCAGCGAAAAAAAGGCGGAAGATGGAGTATCCGGATATAAAATTAATCCTACCCAGGGGCCGGAGTAAGGCGTTGTCAACTTGTTTCACCCTCTGATACGCGGCCCACACATACTTAAGCCCGGAAGCCCTCTGCCCTTTCTTCGAATCAGAGGAAGAAAAGTCAAGGCAGGGTCAAGCCGGTGAAGTGGTTTGCGGTCCACACTGGGACCACCGAGCGGTCTGTTATGTGGCTTATCATTTGACCGGATTGCTGTCGTTGAATCAACCACCCCCTTGTTGCAGGGCTCCGTTCGGGCTTGCATGGCTCAGAGAGATGGGATGTCCTGGGAGAGTTTTCGGTCGTGCTGGGATGTCTGCCACCTCGATGCCTGCCGTCCTTAGCGAACTTACTGCTAGTGTGGCTGGCTTCTCTCGGCTGTCTGTTTGTTGTCAGTGTCATGACGGAGCGTCGTTGCAGTCTTCCCCTGTAGTTTAACTAGTTAGCGGTTTGACATCATCGTGGAGTCGAAACATCAACGTCAGCGTCAACAACCTCCGAGTAGTTCGCTCAACCTCGTAACTTCATCATCAGCACCAACAACTGGAAGAATAAGAAGAATAAGAAGAACAAACGCTCGTGGTTTTCATGCCCACCGTCGGAAACCTCGTTCACCGGGCAAGTATATTTGGCATCTTTGCCTTTGCCCTGATCGTCTATCTCACCACCAGGTCGCCGTGGACGCCCTTCACCGAGAACTGCTCCGACTGCTCATCGCCCGCCATGGACGACCAGCTCTCCTTCATCCAGATCTCCATCTGTCCCGGCCGTGAAACCGTGGCAAAGGACGAAGAGCTCAAGCTCAAGGTGACCGTCACCAACACCGCCGACTCCCAGGCAACGCTCCTCACCTGGAACACCGTCTTCGACACGCTCGCACCCTCGCTCGGTGTCTTCACGATCCGCGACCTCACTGACGACACGGACGTGGAACAGAACATCATGATGGTCCGTCGTCAGATGCCGGCTCGCGAGCGCGACCTTGTCGAGCTGGGCCCCAAGCAGTCAACCGAGACCAGCGTCGTCTTCAGCAACCTCGAGCTCACCTCCGGCCACAAGTACTCGGTCCAGGCCAGCGGCTTCTGGCAAACCGTCTGGACCAAGCCCAAGTCAGAGGTCGTCTCGCACCATCTCGACCTCTCCGGCGGGATGAACGGGGACTTTTCCTCCAACGTCGTCGAGTTCTCCAAGGTAAGTCCTCTCAAGGGGAGTCTCTCTTGATATGCGAAATAAATAGCTGGACTCGCACTGACTTGCCGTAGGAGTGATCTGGACTACGCCCGGCCCATCCGTCGACAGCCTGTTCTCCAGTCAGCGTACACGGGTTTGATGCGCTTTCTTCATATCTTCTTGTCTATATATGTTAGTACCTGTATATAGTTACCACTATTCCATACACCACGATAACCACAGAATGTCAGCCAACTTCTAAAGCCTCGCGGCTCCGTCTTTAGTGCCTTGGCCGTGTAACTAGTTAAAGCAGCTTGCAGCAAAAGAAGACGAAGCAGCTCATGCAGACAAGGACAGAGCCGAGAGCAGAGTGGCTGAGGCCTGCAGTTCCCGTAGCTGACTCGACCTGTTTCCCGGCTTGCTGCTTATTATTATTAGTGACTCTGTCCTACTGGCTAGCCTGCGCCTTGCTCCGCTCGCTAACTAGTTAGTTAATTAGTTAGTTAATGTTAGTGTTAGTTGATGGTTAACTTCTCCCCCTGCGCTGCCTCGTCTTCCTCCATCACCAACAGTCACCACCACCACCAGAACAACAACAACCCGCCCATCGAGTCTCCGGCCATCTCGTCTTCTTTGGCACTCGCAGCTCGTTCACTTTTCTCTTTATCGTCGGCTTCAGTCATGGGTGTAAGTCCCCTTCCAGCCCCCGAGTGCTGTGTGTTTGCGCCACTTGAATGCCCCGCCATATATAACTATGCGACCCCTCCAAGGCTCCAGCGTTCAGCAGCATCACAACAGCCCGTTATCTCATCCATATTTACCCGGTCTCTTGCGATTATTTACTGACCCGACGGCCTGCTTGCCTCTCTTGCCTTGTAGCTCGCCTCGAAAATGGCTGCTGCCAACCAGGGCGCGCCCTCCTCCTATCCCGGCGGCCCCCCTCCTCCAGGCGGCGGCGGCGGCCCAGCATACGTATGTTCATACACCGTCTACTGTAGTTATATCCGGAGGAAGCATGAGAATACAGAAGCGAATTCTGAGCCTCTTTCTCTCTCCTTGGTGCTTGACGAGAAAACCGCCGGCTGACTTCTCTTCTGTTTACTAGCCCGGACAGCAACAGTACCAGGCCTACCCCGGCCCTGGCGGCCCTGGCGGCCCTCCGCCACCCCAAGTAAGCGACCCCGTTTGACACACAGCTCCTGCTCCTCCTCTTCCTGCTTTCTTCAGGCAACATTGCATTAAAGAACCTCTGTCCGCCGTTATTTCACCCGCTATCTGCACCTGTTCTCTGTTGTCGTTGTCGTTTTGTGCTTCTTTTGGTTCCTGTTCCACTGTTTGCTTGTGACGTCATAACTATGGCTTGTTTCTCGGACCAAGTAACAAATCTCTATAACTATGCTTTTGATCGCGAGCCAATTGCAAAAGAAAAGGCCTTTGCTGGCCTGGCTCATGACCATAGCAATCAATCCGAACTCCCATAATCGTGCCTAACGCGAAGATGCTCTCAGGCCAGTCCTCAGCCTCAAGCTCCTCCTTGGAGTGCCTCGCCTCCGCCGCAGAGCGGAACTCCAAATCCTTACTATAGGAACCAGCAGCAATCTCCCCAGCCCCATCAACAACATAATGCCTATGGCCAGCAGCCTGTCTATGGCCAGCCGCAGCCTTATGGCCAGCAGCCCGGATATGGACAGCAACAGCCACCATATGGACAGCAACAGCCACCATATGGACAACAGCAACAGCCTTATGGACAACAACAACAACAACACCAACCCTATGGAGCACCGCCGCAGCAACCAGCCTACGGGCAGCAATACCCTCCCAACCAGGCTCAATACGTTCGTTTTTTTTCTCTTCTAGAGTGTTTTTCCTTTGTTCAGTCTCGTTTTCTAGCGTCCTCGCTTCCCTTGCTCTCTTCCTTATCTTCTGGTTTATTTCAATGTGTTCATTACCTTAACCATCGTTCTTCTTTTTGTAGGGACAAGGACCACCCGGCCAGTTCCGTCAAGGTCAGCCTGGGTACCCTCCTCAGGGAGGCCCCGGTTACCCTCCCCAAGGCGGTGCACCTGGCTACCCCCCAGGGCCACAAGGAGGCCAGCAGTTCAATGCTCCCCCAACTCCACAGCAGCAGGCAGCCTACAAGCAGGTCCTTCAAAGCTGTATCAACGAGAAGAATCTCCAAGGAATGTACCCGCCAAACTCTCCTATTCTTGATCAGATAGTGAGCAAAATCAGCGGCCAGGTGGATCAGCTCTGTGCCACCTGGCGAGTTCCCCGCGAGGTTGGCCAAGATGTTGTCAAGCTTGCGCTCTTCGATGTTATCCTCTACATCGACGACAGCGGCTCTATGCAGTTTGAGGAGAATGGTGAACGTATAAAGGACCTCAAGCTTATTCTTTCTCGCGTCACATACGCCGCCTCTTTGTTCGACGACGATGGTATCCAGGTTCGCTTCATGAACTCCAATGAACAGGGTAACAACATCCATAATGAAGGACAAGTCGAGGCCCTTATGCAGCGCATGCAGTTCAAGGGTCTTACCCCCATGGGAACCAGCTTGAAGAACAAGGTTCTAGAGCCCCTCGTCCTGGCTCCTGCCAGAGCTGGCCAGCTCAAAAAGCCAGTCTTGGTCATCACGATCACAGACGGTCAGCCTGCTGGTGAAGCCCAGGGAGCTGTGTTCGATGCCATCCGCAATGCAACCCAGGAGCTCCAGTCTAACCCAAGATATGGTCGTGGAGCTGTCTCCTTCCAGTTTGCTCAAGTCGGCAATGACCTGAAAGCCAGAGAGTTCTTGTCTAAGCTCGACGAAGAGCCTGGTATTGGTGAACTTGTCGACTGTACTTCCAGTATGTCCTTGACTCCTTATCGGTAAAATTCTCCCTTTTCGAAGACCTATACTAATAATTTCTTTAAGACTTTGAGGTTGAACAGGACGAGATGTCTCGCGCCAACCCACCAGTTGACTTGACCCCTGAGCTCTGGGTAGGTTATACCCATCTGCGTCATGCGAGTGCTTTCAAAAAAAATGCTAACTTTTATCCTTAAAAATAGCTTGCGAAGATGTTGCTTGGTGCCATTGACTCATCCTACGACACCAAGGACGAGAAAACCCAGCGGGCCCCTGGAGGAGCACCACCACCGGGCCAGTACAACGCACCACCGCAAGGACAGTACGGCGGATATGGCCAGCAGCCTCCCCCGCAGGGTGGATATCCCAGCGGCGGCTACAACCAGCCACCACCACCAGGCGGTTATGGGCAACCACCACAGCAGGGCGGCTACGGTCGTCCTCCGCCTGGCCCTCCCCAGGGCGGGCCGGGTTACCCCCCACAGGGCGGATACGGCGCACCTCCACCCGGTGGCCGTTACTAGACAAACCCGGACCGTGTGTTAACTTCTCTTCAGATGAAGGTCTTTTTAGTCGCCTATTGTATTTCTTAATACGGCCTGTGGCCCTTTTCATGTACTTTGCACCTGGAACTATTTTTCTTAATCTACTTTCACGAGCGCAGAAAGAAATCGTTCGGTCTGCGCGCCAAGGGCGGAAAAAGGGAAATCTGCTACTAGAAGACCAGAAATGCAAAACAGAATGCTCTTTTATCCTTTTGCTGCCCAGGGAGGAGAGCCCTTCCCCCCCCCTCTCTCGCTCACAGTAGAATTAGAACAAAGAGACGGCCCGCATCTGGCGCTAAACTCGGCGCTTCACGCGCTACTTATGCGCCGAGAGCCGTTCCTGTCCTGCCATTGGCTGTGCTAGCGGAAGCCCCCGCTTTCACCCCCTGGGGGCCCGCAGTCACGTGCATGTCATGTGCAGCCTCTGTGGGCGCCCAGCCGAGGCCGCGGGCGGCGCATCCTGCCAGTTACGTCAGTCGGTTTGCTTTTTCTTCTCTTCTCATCCTCCCGCCGTCCACTGTCTTGTTTCACACGAAGCAGAGCGCCAGAAGACGAGCGACGGTGACGCTGACGACGACGAGGAGCACCGGCTGCGATCGACGACAGGAGGGTTCAGACCGTTGCAGTTGCAGCAACGCTACTTGAGGCATGCAGGCGGCCGTGGCAGCCCTCCGCTGCGCTGACCCTCGATTCGCGACTGCTTGCGGTAGTTAGAAATAGAAAAAGCCTTCCCGCCAAATGGAGAGGCGTCCTACCATATCATAGGACGAGCCCACCACATAGCGTTTTACCAAGTGATTCGACAGCCCGGTGTTCTTTTTTTAATTTTTTTTTTTTTTTTTT